>NC_091741.1:73923862-74077862 GCF_043380555.1 Nothobranchius furzeri | reverse complement strand
TTACTCAAAATAGTTATTTGTTTGTTTTTGGCTATTAAGCACAGCTGTTGAAGACTTTATTGCATGTGAGCACCTCCATTTGTACTTCAGTAAGCCAAGCCAACATATTTCATGCTCAGAATGCACACTGTCCACTGAGGTGGACATGTAATAAATAATTTGTAAATTATAAAATTTTACGAAAAATATTAGTTGAAATTTGTTTCATTCGCACCTAAAGACGAATGAAAAAAAATTGTAAAAAAAATCATGGTTGAAGATTTCATAATTCATGCATCAAAGGGTTAAAACTCCGGTTTTGTCTGTCCACACGCAGACACCCAAAACGGAGAAAACGCAGATCTTCACTTTGGCCGGAGTTTTTAAGAAGATCCGTTTTCGTGTGAAAAACTCAGTTTTCGTGTGGATGACAGGCCAAAACGTAGAAAAATATCTACGTTTTGGCAGATCCCCGGCTACGTGTGGACAGGGCCTAAATCTAGCCAAAACCTCTCAACCTCCCACGCCAACTCAAGCTCTTTTCCCGCCAGAGAGGTGACATTCAGTGTACCGAGAGCCAGCTTCTGTAGCCAAGAATCAGACCGCCAAGGTCCCCACATTTGGCTACCACCCACTCACACTGCACCTGACCTTTAAGACCCCTCCAATAATGAGCCCATGGGATGAAGGACCCGCATCTCCTCTTCAGGTTGTGCCTGGCCGGGCTCCATAGGTTGTTTTGCATGTGCAAGAAAAAAAAGCTTTTCATTTGTCTGTGTTATAATAACAGAAATCACAGTGTGTTCATACTTTTGCCAGCAAGTTATCATTTTTCATTTATGTTAAAACATCAGACATGGGAAAATATAAACGAAACCTAACAATCCAACCACAAAGCTTTTGTTTACCAGTGGGTGTAAATGTCTGTTTCTAAGATGATTTGTACTTAAGCCTGAACCACGAAAACCATCTGTTCAGATTATAATTGTACAACTTGAAAATAGATCAGAATGTTCCTACAGCTGCTTATAAAACAGTTTACAAAGCAGTCTCTCTCTCTCTCTCTCTCTCTCTCTCTCTCTCTCTCTCTCTCTCTCTCTCTCTCTCTCTCTCTCTCTCTCTCTCTCTCTCTCTCTCTCTCTCTCTCTCTCTCTCTCTCTCTCTCTCTCTCTCTCTCTCTCTCTCTCTCTCTCTCTCTCTCTCTCTCTCTCTCTCTCTCTCTCTCTCTCTCTCCTCTCTCTCTCCTCTCTCTCTCTCTCTCTCTCTCTCTCTCTCTCTCTCTCTCTCTCTCTCTCTCTCTCTCTCTCTCTCTCTCTCTCTCTCTCTCTCTCTCTCTCTCTCTCTCTCTCTCTCTCTCTCTCTCTCTCAACTTCAGCCTGTTTTTGGCATCAGTCAGTGAGAACAAAAAGGGTCACCCTTGTGCCTGGTTCACCAGCTGGTGCAAAAAGAGAAAAAATCTCCTGGTGTTTTCTCTGGAGACCAGAGGCTTTCTATATTTAGTACGCTGCAACAACCTGTGATCTGACCCTTTCCCTAACCGAACCACTACAGAAACACGTCTGTGTTTTCTAGCAAACTCTTCGTTTACACGTTTGATTTCTGCCACTTAAATGAGTGTTTTTAAACTAAAATTTTGATTGTTTTTATATAAAGGGCCTTATTATTTTGTACAAAGTAGTCCTCAAATACCCCAAAGTGTTAAATCATTAGAAGCAGAATTCTGGCTAATGTGCACACTTAAAGCACTTCATTAAAGCCCAAAGACTGTGAAACTCATCTCTGAGAATTTTCCTAGTGATAGCTTTATAAAATGAGGGTTCATCTAAGCCACTGTCAGATTAAAAGAATCAGTGTGACCTCTTCTGTGAGTGATGGGAAAAATGAAATCACTGAAGTTCCCTCTTTATCTATGAAGGAATCAGAGAGGGTGAAGAGATCCTACCACCCTCCTTTTACCCAGGATTCAACTTCACACAAACAGTGCACACATATGAATACACGGCCCCACACTGCACAAAATAAAATAAATAAATAAACTGCAGTGAGATGGAAAGTTGAGAGAAAAAGACCTCCCACCATGTTGTGTCTTAGGAGAGCTGAAGCCTCTCAGAATGAACTGTCTCCCTGCACTGTGCTACCTAAGAGACCTCCTACGCAGGAGATTTTAATTCTCAAAGAGAAGCTAAACGTGAACTGTCATTGACATCTTCTAATTCACACATGGAGAGACCTGATATTGTTTACTTCTTCTTGTCTCTGAAACGTTCAGCAACATGGTGTTTTGTCTTGATCATAAATGCTGGTATTTACAGCTCATTTCAATATTTTTTTTTTCCAACAGTTTCAGGAGAGAATGTAGCTGGCTGCATCTTTGCAGCAATCCTGGACAAAGATGCAGGGTAGCAATTTGCTGCTTATGTTGAGAAGTCAATTTTAAGGTATTTTATAGACAAGCCAATCAGATTTCCCAACAGCATAATGAATCAGGCAGCATGGTGGAGTTTTTGCCTCAGAGTGAGAAGGTTGCAGGTTCTAATTCCTGGCTGTGGACTTTCTGCGCAGAGTTAATTTGTTCTACCATGCATGTGTGGCTTTTCTTTTGAAGATCTGGCTTCTCCTCACAAACCAAAAACGTGCACTTTAGTGTGACTGGGAGTGTGTCTCTGCATGTCCCAACCGCTGACCTGTCCATGATGTCCCTCGACTCTGGACTGGTGACTGTTAGACTCCAGCTCCCCGTGACCCTAATGAGGAAAAGTGGTTCAGAAAATGTGAGTTTCACGAAACAAAACAAAAAAAAAAATAAATAAAAAAGTGAAAAAAACCCTGACAATTAAGATAAACTAAAATTAAAGAGCAAGTCACCTCCAAATCTAGGTTTTTGCTGAGAAACTGTATAAATGAGTGTCTCATAGTGTTGTAGAGATGTTTATTCATTATTTTGGCTTTTTAGTGAATATTATCTAAAACATAAATATTCTGACAAACATTTTCCATTTGGATCCCCCTCCAGGATATAATTCTGTTCTACATTTGAATTTGAATCAGCCATTGCTATAGCTAAGTGGTGATTTGTGTACTGCCACTACTGCTGTGGGGTATTAAAAGCAACCAAATCTCTGTAGCGAGTATTTATGTCGTTTAATAGCCTGCAGGCTGAGCACCAGTGTTTACATGCACATCAGAAAACGTATTGCCCTTAAAAGACTCACATTGGTTTTTTTTAATTGCATGTAAACATGTTAGTCTGGCTGAAGGCGAACTGGTTCTAATTGAGCTGAATCACCCAGATAATGCGATAGCAATCCGATTACATTCTGCAAGTTAGCGGGTCAGTACGGAAGCGGTCTTCTGACAAGACCATTGTCACAAAGCAACACGTGTAACAGCATATAATGGGACAGTACGTACCATATACGATGTGCTGCAGCGTTGTTGCTGTGCATTCCTTCAGCTATTGTGCATATCCTGTCTCAATTCCTTCTGCTTCACTCCCACCAGACTAAATAATATGCTTCACTCCCACCAGCTAGCCTGGCAGGAGTGAAGTATATTATTTAGTCTGGCAATGCGTCATTGACGGCTCTCGGTCGTGGAGCGGGTTCAACTGTTGTCTTTCAAATGACAAATGACAATGAACAAAGTAACGTTTTCACTCATGTACTCAGTACATGAGACAGTCCGCTGTTGGAGAAGGTGAACATACATCCTTTTTCTAAATAAAGGATTTAAATAAATCTATTTGCTCCTGATTTTAATAAAGGCCAAGTTCTATTAGTCCAAAATTGATGTAAAAGCTGTGTAAAATGAGCTGTCGCCATCTTGTTCCACTCTTTTGCATCATCCTGCACACCACTCAAATAGAAGGCCATGATTAGCTCACAAAGCCCCTATAAAGAGCTGTGACTGGCCAGCCAGAATATTGCTAGGGGCTGCGGAGGTTACAATGGAGCGTTCTTAGACCAAACTTTGCAACGCAAGAATTTGGTCTAGTTCACTAGACTACCCGCTTCTGTTTACTGCTTGTGTTGCTATAAGCCAAGGGTCGCAACCTGTTCCCATCAAAGAGCCATTATTTCCCACAGTAAAGAAAACACTGGGAGCCACAGCAGCTGCGGCGTTGTGGGCGGGGCCTACCCTCAGACAGCAGAGAGCTGCTTTAACCAATCACAACAGGTGACAGCAGCCAGTACCGGTCGCTCGTGTACGTCAAAGTTATCTTTCATAAGATGATAATCAATAAAATGATTTATATAAAATGGATCCAGAAGTTGTAGCCCGTCTCTGCCTACAGTATTTTGATATTTTTCACCCTGTTGGTGGTTTTACTGAGCAGGTGCCACTTTTCGTGGCTTACGTTTCTTTTTAAAACATGTTTAGACTGTTCAGAATACAAATCCAGGCTGTGTCACATTTGATTGTTGTAATTAAACTTTGTAGGTGGGGAAGGTCAGAAAAGGATCCGATCAATTTGTTTTTCCCTCATTTACAGTGACGGAGATAACGGCGCAGTGCGCCTGGCTCTAGTGGTAATCAAGTTTAATTTGTAACAATTTTCACAAGAAAACAGAACAGTTAAAAGCAGGGCTTGTGTTGTTCGGATAGTTCCCGTGTTTGACCGTTTATTTTGACGGAGAAAGAATAGAAAGAATTACCCCGACGCATGCAGACGAACTGACACTTTATTCGTTTCGCACATCGCAGATGTAGCTAAATCACTCAAGAAAAGATTCCCATCTGAACATCTGAGCTGGACACTGCTCAGCGCAGCTCACTGTAAGCGTGTACTACAGAAGGTACACAGCGAGTTGAAGATGTGGAGAGGGGCTTGGAGCGCGTCGCAGAACCAGAGCGCATGCAGGAAGATTCCTCCGACTGAAGCAAGACTTGTCACTTAGAAAATGTTCCCTGATTATGAAACTTTGGCTGAATGGCGCTTGTTCCTGTCTCCAATGTGGCGTCTGAGGAGAGTCCCAGAATCTCACATCCTCGTCAGCTCATAAAGAGCCTATGATTACGCACAAGCATGACCCGTCAACCCGGTCTCACAGTAAGACTGGGTTGGACCTGCTCAGGTTTACGCAGACAATCTTTACATTTAGAATTGGTATACAGATGTAAAATTAATGCAGTAAAATATAAAGCATTTTATTTAAATATCCATTCATTATTTTACAAGCACAGAGAGCCGCATCAGATGGACGGAAGAGCCGCGGGTTGCCGACCCCCGCTATAAGCTAACCGGAAGAATGCCAACATGAAAAGGGCCTGTATTTATATGGTGCCTTGGAGGGTTCTTAAACCCTCCAAAGTCCTTTACAACACAATCAGTCACTCACCTATACAAGCACACATTCACACTCTGCTGCTTTGAAGCCACAGCTGCTCTGCAGTACACTGACCCAGTCAAGGCTGCCGTATGCACGTGCTACCAGTCCCTCTGACCACCATCAGCAAGGAGGATGAAGTGCCTTGCCCAAGGACACAACGACTCCAACAGACTGAATGGGACTCAAACCTACAACCATCAAGGACTCTAACACTTAGCATTTAGAGAAAAAAAACTATTGTAAAAGTGACTTTTGCTTGTCCATGTTTTAGTTATTGTCTCATTTAATATTTTGAAACACATTTTGGTGTGAATACAAAAAAGGAGTTAAAAAACCTGATGTGTCAAAGTGAGGAGTTCCTACCAGAGGTGGAGCAATTTCAGTAAGTTTGGTACTACATCTTATTATGTGTGACCTTTGATGTATTATTCAAACAAAAATAGGCTCCATGCACATACTCACTATGTGAGTGTATGTGCATGCAGCAGAGTGTTGACATGTTTTATTAATAGATCAAATGTGTTTCAGCATCATCAACCTTTTAAAGTCCACTAAAGGCTTATTGATTCCAGCTCTAAGAACACCCAAAAAGGTGTGTTGGTAAAATGTGAGCTCATTGATCAATATGTTCTCAGAAAAAAGATGAATAGCTACTGAAAAGTTTTGATTGTTTGGCTAATACATGGAGCTTTTCTTTTGAGTTTGCAGGGAAATCAACAAAAACAAGAAAAATGTTCAGATTAAATGAAAGAGTAACTACTAAACCCCAAAATAACTTTTTTTTTTATAAACTGTATAATTGGGTCTTTACAAATGCAATTTTTCTTTTGCTTTGCATTTTTTGACATGTTTGTATAAACTTGATTAGATCTAGAATCTAGGTCTAACATTGTCTTAGTACTGCCCCCTGTGGCAGAACTGTGGTTACTACATTTTAAATTTGTGATTGACTGGGGCTGGTACAATTTCACGTCATCAGAACAATTTCACGCTTCCCGCACCCTCTCCCACGTGGGAAGTGTCATTTGGAATCGTAGGATGTCTAAGGAAGGTCCCGCCTTTCTCGCCTCTGATTGGCTGAAAGGGCACTCTTACGACTGGCTATTTCTTGTAAGAGGAAACAGTTTTTTCTCTCACTCCAGGATTTTTATGTTTACAGCCAGATCTTGACGTTTTTGTTTGAAGAACATGTGAACGTTTCCCAAAAATCCATTCAGATACATTTGTACACATCTACAGCTGTCTGGGGTTACGCTATTTTGACAATTTGTGTCACGTTGAGAGAAAGGAGGTTGTTAGGACCCAAGATGCAGATTACCCCAGATGACACGAGGAAGGAGTGGTTTAACATTAATGCTTTTATTTAGGATGAACGAAAAATCCAAAAAGGGCAGGAAGCCAAAAACAAAAGTCCTGAACCAAGGAGACCGACAGCTCAAATAGAGCACAAAACAACACTGACAAAAAACAATGGACCAACAAGACACTGTGACAAAGACATGGCTTATATACACTGGGGCATGATGGGAGGCAGATGGGCTGCAGGTGTGTGGAGAGAGAATCAGGTGAAAGCAATAACTAATCAGGGAGGAAACCAACATGACCTAAGAGTAAAACCTAAAGACGAGTAATGCAACCACATAACTAATATTCTAAGGGGAAGGAAAACTACAAACACTGGTGGGAAAAAACATACTAAAGAGACTAATAAAATGAAAAGCTGAAACTATAAAAACTGCAGAGGGGTGACTGGGGAAGACTAAAGGAACACAGGACCTGGGAGAGATATCTGGAGGGCTGAAGACCAGGGGACACATGAGGAACACAAAGAGACACATAAGGGGGATTCTTAGGGGGAAATGGAGCGCACAAGGAGACACATGAGGGAGACGCAGACACAGACCATGACAATTTCTTACATGTAGTTCAAACATCAGGAAACAACAGGTCATTGAGAAATCAATGGGAATACTCAGTATTGCAACTATTATTAATAAGAAATAAAGATAATCCCTTTTAATACATATTCCTATTCCTCTTTATATTAGTTTATATTTCACTGGGTTAGTCTTTGACGATTAGCGGTAACCCATATTAGTATTTATAACTGCAACCAGTTTAAAATTCTACTAGAAATGCTGCCATTTGATGCATCCACCAAATAATTAACAAACAATGATGTAAAATAAAACATTTTGTCACACCAAACAGCCCTAAGGTCCATGATATACTTGCTGTTATGTGGCAAGCCAAAGGGATAAAAAAAGCATGTGTTCTAAACACACACCTTGAGGAAGGCTAGCTCTCCAGCCTCTGGAATGACGTCTAACGGAATAGCACTGCCCAACGAGAAACCTAGGTGAACCTGTAGTGTAATTGGGGTCTCCGAGGTCACCCTAGCAATCGCAGCCCGGAGGGATCCTCCCCATGAGGAGGAGGTCGATTGAGGCGCTCACGTCTCGACCATAGTCGGCCAGGCAAGCAGTCAGCATCTGCGTATGACCATAATCAACCTCTACAAATGACCGCAACTCATTCACAGCGGATGTTGTTTTACGCAAAATGTTACTATGAGTGTTGAGTACCACCATAGTTTGTTTCTCCGACACGCCCAGCTGTCTCAGGGCACGCCGCTGCTGCAGGACCTGCTTACGCAGTTTGGGGTATTCTAAGCTAAGCTCATCAACATGTCGACGAACTGCGTGAATCTCAATCGAGTTGACTGCGGAGAACGCGAGATTTAAGAGATTGCCAATTACATTTCCAATTGAAAAAAGTCCGTCCAGGAAACGCTTTGGTCTTTTCCTGGTACCGGAAAGTTCACTGTTAGAAACTGTGAATTTAAGTGCCTGTTTAAGGATGTGACCGACATCGGCGGTGCATTTTGACAACAAAGGGAGCAAATAAACATGCGTTCTAAATGTGCATAATGACCGCCAAAGCATGTATGGAAAGCCAATAGTGAAACAAATATGTAACGAAAATAATTTATAAATCAGAAAGACATAAAAAACTAAAAGCTGCTTCAGCTGGGTAAATAAAAAAAGGAAGTAAAAACAGATTAGTCCTGATACTTAAAACAGTTTAAAGGGTTAAACTGTAATAGTAGTTATATATATATATATATATATATATATATATATATATATATATATATATATATATATATATATATATCCCTTGAGATACGTTTCTCTTGTGTGACCAGAGGATCACAACAGGTTTCAGAGAAAAATCTCAGACTAGACAGGAAGGTGTGAGATTGCATTTTAATGAAAACTAAGTTTTTGTGAAAGTGCTTTTGTCTGGGGACTAACTTTCAATGAATAAACATCTGAGAGCATGAGCATGAGGAATAAATTGAGGCCAAGTGGTAACATAGATAATAAACATGCTTTAATCACATACACACACGCACACACACATAGTTGTCACTCACACAACCTGAACAAAAAGAAAATATTCCACAGTATTTTGAAAACTTTGAAAAATGAGACCTTTATGGAGAAACATTGATCAGCTGTGGAGATCAGTCCCAAGCATTTTAATGAGATTGAAAATCTGAGATGGAGAACAGCAAAAGTGTAGGGCCTGTTTCTCCGGTAAAAAACAAACAAAAGATTCAATTAGATTTTTCTTTGTCCAAACCCAAAAAGCTGATGAAATATGAAAACATATGTATAGCATGGCTGAAAATGAGTGAAACTTATTTTCCTGGGTCTTTTTTCAGGTGGGCCTATTAGTAACAGTGCGAGAAGGACTGGATTTAAGATTGTGCTATCATCACATAAAGAGAAATTTGATTTCTCCCAATGTGGCACATGGCAAGAAAATACCTACAAATAAAGCCACAGATGTTCCACTGTGCTGCCAAAACAACAGCTCATAATGACCTTCTTTCAAAATTGAGAGTAATTCCAGCAAACTGCCATCAGTGAAGCTGAAACAGCTATGGTCTCACTTATTTTATTTCCCTTGAGTCCAATACTGTTGAAACTACTATATATATATATATATATATATATATATATATATATATATATATATATATATATATATATATATGTATATACTGTATACATATGTATGTATACCTGTGTATGTCATGTATTTTATCAATATGTTTATCAATAACCCATTTCCTATAGTGAAGAGAGAAGGAGACAATGAGCAGACAAGTCAAACAGTTATAACTGTGGCAAGATGCCGAAGCAAATGTCATAGGTAGGTAACAAACTTCTTAGAAAAAGTGCCAGTTTCTTTTTTTTGGGTGCTTTAAGCACCACAGCAGATATTGAAATTAAAGTGCAGAATCAAAAAAGGCAAACACTGTGACTGACTTGTAATATTTAACCAAAGGCACATTAAATAAAACTGTGCTAGATATGATTGGCTGTGTATCCTGAGGATAAAAGAAATTGGCACTTTTTCTAAGAAGTTTGTTACCTACCTATGACATTGACATGACATTCTGAAATGTACTTAAGGCTCTCTTTTACAAAATAAATATTTCAGAGTTCAAGATGCAATTGTGGGTTTTTATTTTTAGTATTTTTCAAATTTAAAGTTTTAATTCAACTGGAGTAAGAATTGTATGAATATTCAACAAAAATATGTGTGTTTGGTGAATTTAGGAAAACATTAAATTGAAGGAATAATTTTATGTATGTTCAACAAGAATTTCTGCATTTAGTGAATGCAGAAATGCATGGCATTCAAACCAGAATTTCTTTGTTAGCCTTCAGCCATTACCCTAATTGGGTCAATGAGAAAATCCAAGTTGGCAGAACTCCTTTCATAACTTAAAAATCCAAGTTAAATCAACAACAGTGGGCAAAAGTTGAGAATACTCAAAAATCTCTTGCATCATGTTGCCTTGAAATTGTAAGTTTTCTCAACTTTTTTTAACAGTGTAAAAAAATAGGCGACAATGGGGCTGAACGTTTTCATTCTCCTCACGCTATACAGTAAAGTCATTGTTGAGCTTTTATGAGAGTTCATGTGCAGGCTCAAGCTTGCTTTGAACCTTAGGTTTGCTAGGTGCCAAAGATGTATTAATATTTTATATTACATGAATAGACAGTTAAGGTATTATTCTAGTCTATTAATCTCATCCTCCCAATCTTACATCAGTGATGATGATGAACAGTAGGAAGATGGCACTGAGGCAGATTCTCAAATATGAAATATTCTTAAATATTTTAATAATTTATATTTGATCAGAGATTGTATCTTTTGTTCAATATTTTTTTCAAAAATATTCTACAGTAATCTAAATTTTAGAAAAATATACTATATTGTTTAACAACTGTGATATATTCTGTATTATTCTACAGTTATGTAATGTTCTAAATTATTCTAAATTGTCTTATAATTATCTATACTGTTCAAAAATAATGTTTATTTAACTTGTTCATGTATGTTATTTCAGCATTTATTTTTATCAGAACAGGGCCAATGTCCATATTTGATCACTTCATTTTCTCAGATTGCATAAAAAATAGAAATATTTTTGAAAAATGTAACAACAACAAAAAACACTTGGTTATGGACTACAATAACACCCTAAGGTTGTAAAAAATAAAATAAAAATAAAACTACTTCAATAAGTGCCCTATAAAGGGTTAAGGTTTCCTATTATTGAATACAATGATCAATGTCTGTTTTGTTACCTTTGGAATGAGAATTCATTTCCACGAAACATTAATGTTCATGTTTTAAGATTAGGATTAAAATGTTTATTTCTGATTGAGCTTTAAGGGGACCCTAGTTCTGGTGTTCTCTAAGCATACCTTAATAAGCCCCCAAATCATGGTGGCCCAGACGGCTCAATGACATAAAAAAGCAACAACACAATGGCAAAACCTACAACTGAAGGAAACACAAAAACAAAAGTTAAAAAAGGCCATAATTAAATTGCATAATTTTTTTAGCTGTGATCAACAGGAACTTGTTTAGGTAATACCTTAAGTACGCTGAAGATGCAAGTTATCTAGACACATCAGTATTCATAACCTTAGACACACAATACCACTGCACTGCTGTTGCCTCTTGTTTACTTAAGTAAAATGAGATGCTGGGTTGTGGCTTTTTTATTTTGTGTTGAACCTTCTGGGACATCTCACTAACAGACACTCCCATGTTCTGCTTTTGAATCCAGTGTCTATGCAATAGGTGTGAGTCTGAAAGTACAAACTATTACCCCTGTAGAGTTAAATCTGCACACTGGAATCACCTCTGTTACTATGCAGTGGAGATTCCGAAAAATGACCAATCAGATTAACCTATGAAGCTTATATCATATATATATATATATATATACATATATATATATACAAACATCCTGGATACTTATATATCGATCTAAGTTCATACATCAACCTGTTTGATGTAATTTTAATCCAAAGATTAATGTTTAATTTAGATAATTAAATTTAATAGCAAAAGTTATTTTAAATCAGAAGCTAGAATCTTTGCTTTAAAATAACCAGAAATATTATACCTTTTCTGTGTTTCGTTTCAATAATGAGGCAAGTTTAAAAATGAAGAAATTTTATTACTAACAATTTTAAACTGAAAGATTTGAAACGACAATTATAAAATCACAATTCATGGATGGCAATTGTAATGACAATTCTCAACAGCTTTGATATTAAACTTGTTTAAAAGCAAACCGGTGACTGAATGGAGCTAAAATGAGAATGGTGAGTTTTGGATGCGTGAATGAAGTTCTCAGAAGGTTTCTTTCAGAGAGAATGAAAAGCGTTCTGGATGGAAGTGATGTTTTGCGGACAACTGAGTTATTTTGAGAGAAACAGCATCAAACGCATTCTCGTGATCTACCTCACCCAAACAGGACCCTCCTGTGGATCCGGAGATCAGGAGGATGTGGTTCATCCAAGATGACACTCCGGCTGGTAGAGGAGACGCAAGTGTCCGATCATCTGGTCCAGAGTTGTCCTGGGTACACGGTTTATGAAGCGTTTGGCAGATGGACGTTCTCATCTTAACTTAACTTCAGAAATCAATGACTCTGGTAGAGTCTTCGTTAGCTGGAGACAGTTTTGTTTATTCTTTAGCTATTCTGGTCGGCGTGACTAGAACAGCAGGTGGAGGTTAGGGACGACCGTTCCCTTTCCTCAGTGGCGTTGGTTCAAGAACTGAACTTGAATCTGTGATAGTTTTACCAAAAGTTCTCAGACCACTCCCACTCTCTCCGGAAGAAAGCTTTGATCATGCGTCAAAAACATGTGATGCAGTTATTGTTTATCTGAACTCTGTGTTAGTTGGGTAAGGTGAACTTGACCTTCTTTGCTGGATACAACTTTAATCATTATAATAATTATTATTATACCCAAAGCATAATAATCCACTTCATGTAATTAAAATACCTTTATATTGAACCAAGTGATCATGTTATGATGATTATATTAAACAGTAATAAAATCAATGAGTTTATTAATTATTATCTAATTATTATCATCGTGACTTGCAGTGTCCTTCTGGGATGGAACAGCAGATATGGTGCTATTATCTTGAACAGACATCGTGGCTCCTTGGGTTAATCTATGGATGCAAAAGTACTGTTTGACCCAGCTTGACCCAGCTGGGCAAATGTGACCTTTGCCACAAGTCAGAGAACCTTCATCATGTTACACCCCAAACACAATACATATATATATATATATATATATATATATATATATATATATATATATATATATATCCACAGCACAATATCATAATTTATGCGTCAAATAAAACAACCACAAACATTGTTGGATCTTTATTATTATTATTATTATTATTATTATTGATGTTATTATTTACTTTTCTGTTATTTATTAACATACTATTTTATACATTTAGTTACTTATTCCATCTTATTCACATGAAGGCGTCATATTTTAGCTACTCACACACACATCTATGGGTGCACTAAGGTTTGTCTCATGGAACGTACATGGAGCTGGCTCCAGAGAGAAAAGCTTAAAGATTTTTGATCAGCTAAAGAGAGTGCAAGCAGATGTAATATTATTACAAGAGACTCAAAGATCTGCCACATCCGCAGATGAACTTAAAACACCTGAGTTTCCCAGCATGTTCTCTGCCTGCTATAACTCTAGGCAAAGAGGTGTAGCTATTTTAATGCACAAAAATATCAATTTCACAGTATTGGACACAGTTTCTGATCCAGATGGTGTATTTATAATGTTAAAAATATCTGTACAGAATCAAAGCTTATGTATTGTCAGCATATACTGTCCAAATATTGATGACCCTCCATTCTTTCATATTTTTTTTGTCTGTTCTCTCCGAACACTTGGACTGTCCACTTGTACTTAGAGGCGATTAAAATTTTTGGATGAACTCAGACAGGTTCAGTACTGCTGGGACTCAGCGCAATTGGCAATCCACCAACATAGTTAAACAGTACATGAGTGATTATGGGCTTTGTGATGCATGGCGATCTCTTCATCCTAACCATGGAGAGTATACTTTTTCTCCACACGTCCATCACTCTCATTCATGTTTGGATTATTTTCTAGTCAGCAGCTCATTGTTGGTTGACATTTCAGACACTGAGATACAACCCATAGTTGTCAGCGACCATTCTCCGGTTTCTTTAACTCTGGTAAACAAGAAGACAATCCCACCAAGCTAAAACTGGAGGTTTAATACATCACTGTTTAAAGATGAAGGTTTTATAGATTTTTTTAAAAAGGAGTGGGCTTTATATTTAGAACATAATGACCTGCCTGGAACATCAGCATTTATTCTCTGGGAGGCAGGAAAGGCAGTGATGAGAGGTAAAATAATATCTTTCTCATCACATAAAAACAGAAAACAAACGTATTCAGGAGTTAGAGGAAATCATTAAGTCTTTAGACGCATCTACAGAAGAAGAGTTACTGAGCAAATTATGTAAAGCTAAATTAGAACTTCATGGAATTATTGACAAAAAGACACAATTTTTAGCACAAAGACTAGGAATAGAAAACTTTGAACATAGTAATAAATCAGGTACATTTTTAGCTAGCCAATTAAAAATAAATAAAGAGAAAACTACCATATCTGCTGTTAAAGACTCAACCGGGAATATAGTTTATGACCCTGAAAGCATAAACAACACTTTCAGAGACTTTTACCAAACTTTGTACTCACCACAGATAAACCCATCAGATGACGAGATCGATGAATTCCTTGACAGGATAACACTTCCTAAATTATCAGACAGGCAAGTTACAGTCCTGGACTCGCCACTAATATCAGCTGAGCTCTAGGACGCCCTTAAAGGGACTTTACGGATTTTTTAATTTTTATGCTTGCGATTGCCCCCTCAGGCCAAAAGCGTAACGGCAGCTTCAATAGTAAGCTCGTGCATGAGGCGCGCATGCTGTACGTGCACACCCCTTAACGAAAATAACAGCTGAGACAGTCCTGTGTGTGTGTGTGGCCTGGAGGACAATGCGCAGCTAATTAATTAAATAATTTGGTTCTGTACATTTCTCTTCAGCACAGCTGACAAAGGTTTAAGATTGGTCGGTCTCTGCATGCTCAGATCATGCCCTTCCCTTGCTTGAAAAATTGTTCCAAAATGAAAGTTGAACCCACATCTTTTTTATCTGTGAATTCAATGCTGTTCGGCGAGTCTCAAATAAAAATTTGGGCATCTTAATGTAAAAATATATACCATTAATGTAAAAAAGAAACTCTAAATAAATTATGTTCACATCCAGAGTCGAGCCCAGGTCCTCCACACGGGAGTCCACCGTCGTTCTAGGTGTGCTACTGCACCAGTGATGTCTTTTGTATCTGTAATATTTATATTCCTGATGACAGCTGAAACAACGTTCAGAGAACGGTTCAAAGTGAAAATGGCAATTTTGTTGCTAATTTGCAGGAAATATCTAGAAAGAAAGTAGGTAAGGGTCCTCAGAAATGTAGCTAGGTTCGTCACTAGGCGTTAGGAACAGCGACAAAGTCGCTGAGTTGGCACTGCCTCACTCTCTGCTACTAAAGCTACTGATAGCAAATGCTACGGGCTATGCCTGAGCGTGAATGCGCATGAAGCAGCCTGCTCGACCCGAGCAGCTCTCTTTTTCTGTGATTTTACAGAAAAACAGGCAATCACAGTAAAAATGCCAGGGCTCATTCTACAGGACCAGGGTTAGGGTTAGCCTAACTGGCTACAAACATTATACAGTTCACCAACTGCACGTGTCAGGACAAACGACCAAATATCAGCTAGCTTCTGTCTTCAGAGGGGGACCAGGAAGGGATGCCCACTCTCCCCCTCACTGTTTGCTATCTTTATCAAACCACTAGCAGCAGCAATTAGGCAAACAACAGGTATTAAAGGGATAAAGTGTAAGGAAATAGAACATAAGATCAGTCTTTATGCAGATGATGTTTTACTCTTTCTCCTGAATTCTCAATCCTCTCTCTCCCATTTGTAACCCAGAAGCTAAAACCTTAATGAGGTATTAACTAATTGGCTTACTAATATGATCCATCCTCAATTTAGATAAAATATAAAATATAAATTAAGGAAATTAAAAAATTCTAATTAATAGATATCTAAATAAGTAATAGATAATAATTTCATAATGAATTATTGGAAGGGTGAATAACTAAAATAAAAAGTTTAATATTAAACATTGGTTAAAACAAGAATCTTGAACATTACTAACAAAAAACAGAAGAGGAACATGTGCACTATTGGTCCAGGTGGGAATCTGAAATTCCATTGGCTGAGAGAAATAAGTCCCGCCTCCGCAAAATAAAACTATTCGACTCAGCGGAGCGAGAGGAGAGACAAATGGCTGTGCAGCAACGCAAATACAGAAAGCAAAGACTGAGCGTTTAGTGAGCAGAGAACAAAAAAAAAAAAACAACGGTTGAGGCTGTGAAGAACCTTGATTTGGGGGCCGCGTAGATAGAGGGAGAGGCGGACTCGACTCCTTCTAATAAGAACTGGGAACTTGGAACCGACGCGGTGAGTAAAGAAAAAAGAAAGGAAAAAGCTAACGAAGCAACTTTAAAAAAGAAAAAAAAACTTAAATAGCTTATCAAATTAATTCCATTCTTATAGATTTGTGTGGAGATGACAGAGTGAACCAATCCTCTGTAGGAGGGTACCTTTGGAGCGCGTTGGTGAGTGAATGAGATTAATTCAGTAAATTATTACATTCAAAAAGCTAATTACAGCAACCGAGGTGACAGCAGTGGGCTGCTAGACGTTAGATCCCAGGAGTTAACATTTCAAACCACCAGTTAACGGTGGTTAATGGCATAGGCATATATACAGGATTTCCAGAGGCTAACGGCTAAAACCGCCAGTTAACGGTGGTATGGCCTAGATGTACAAGGTCCTCAGGGGCGTTATAGCTAATGCCATAGAATTAGCAATGCATGCCTTAACCAAACATTTAATTAACAAATAAAAATAAATAAAAGCAAACTGATTAGTGAGGAATTATTTTACAAAGGTGGACCAAAGGACCAGAATTTATATTTTGTTTAATTTTGTTATAGAAAATATTTATTAATTTATTGTGTTACAGATATACAAGGTGTCACAATACTGTATAGAAACACAACCAAGTGTATCCTTGTTGTCATGAATGTATTTCTTGTTGAACAGTGTAGAGTAATAGAATCTAACTGAGCCTATCGAGCTGAACAATTGTTGTCATATGTAACTGTATTTCCAGAGCTACTGAGAATTATTTTTTAATAGATAATCAAATTGATGTTATGTTAGTTGAACTGTGAACCCAAACATGATTGGCTATGCCAATAGAGTGAAGCATTTGTTTAAGTCTCTAAGACTTTATGCTGTGATGTGACGAGAAGGGTCGATCCCAAATCCCTAACAGTCCTGTTGTTTACAGGCTGGTTTTTTTTATTCCATTGGGTTTTATCCCGACTTCAATGATCACTCACTTGGAACGAGAACTGGATGTCTTCCTGACGAGGGAGATGGCGAGCCTTAACCACTGATCGAACCAGGACATCTCAAATAACTGAAGAGCAGACTGCTCTCTTCTGTGATCAATCTAAACAGTGTGGTAGGAAAAAATCGCACCACTGGACTCTGAAGTCAATCATGGGGATTTGACTTGACGCCGGCTGACTTATATGACTCATATGATCAAATCTCATACCGACCATTATACTATTGTTGATTGTTTTCTTATGTTTTTATGTGTTATCTGTATGTGTTATGTTTCCCATTATCATTAAATGTTTGGTATACAGACGGTTTCATACTTTACCCGTGACTCCAGTCATTCTTAAACGACCTCCAGTTCTCCCCGAATCCAATTATTGGCCCATTTGTTTATTTTTTCTTTTAATTATCTTATTGTATCCTGTAATCCGGTTACACATTCAATAGAACAGATAAACTCTTTTTCAAAAGTTTCAGATTACTCTATAAACTGGTTAAAATCCACAGTTCTTCCAATTAATTTCTCTTTTGTCAATTTACTTAAAACACAATTGGAGTCATGGAATATCACAGACCTGGGAATTGATGTCTCTCCCAAGTTGGCAGATCTAACCAAACTAAACTACCTTCCAGTTTCAAAGAAAGTGGAAGATGATTTTGCAAGATGGAAATCCTTACCAATGTCACTCATGGGGAGAGTTGCTTAAAATGATGATCTTACCCAGAATAAATAACTTATTTTCAATGATCCCAAACAAACCACCAGCTTTAGATCGGTTCCATCACATAGCGATGACAGGGGACCATAGTTCCCCCCCCCCCCCCCCCCCCCCCCAGACTTGCCTGTCTGATAATTTAGGATTTGAAGTGGAAGCAGAGGCTGTATCAAGTGTAATATGATCTAACAAAAGATTTCTATACTGGTTAATGCAAAGAGTATCTCATTTTTCCAATTCATGAGGATAGTTTTCTCAGCGATGCATGTGGCAGTCAGAACCACGTGAAATAAAGATGTTTCAATCAGTAAAACAATGTTGATTTTATATTTCCTCATCAGGTTGATGCAGTGATAGTTTGCTCCTGTTGTATTGCTGTGTGTCCTTTTCCTTTCTTTTTTTCTCCTTCTGCAGGTCTAGAAGCAGACTCTTGTTCATCATTGATTGTTTATTTTCGTGGACCCCCTCCCCCCCACCATCTTTTGTCTCTTCCTTTCTTCTGTCTCCGTGTCTGGTCGAAATTACAAAGCATTCAAAAAAACAATAACAATAAAGTTTTAAGTATCAGGCGTGACATTAAAAGCAGATGCTTTGATGCTCCACCTGAGAGTAAAATCTGTAAGGCTTGTCACCAGCATTCAGACATCAATTCTGTTTGCTTCACAGCCAGACAGGACACGGTAAAAAAAAAAGAAATACTTGCTATGCTGTGTATTGAACAAGAAAAGAAAAACAATGGAAATTGAAATGAAACATAAAAAGAACACAAGGGGATTTAGTGATCTCTTCAATAATTTGACCTATCATTGAGAAATGTATCTGTAATAAAACATGGACTTATGTTTTATTTATTATTATTTTTAAATATCTAAAAACACAAATGCAACTGTTGTACCAAATAAAATGCTACATGAATAGCAACACACCTCATACATATCTGTGTTAAAGATGCTGTCTATGGCTGACACAAATTAAACAGATTTTACTGAAACATTCACCTTGGAGAGGTTATTGTCACAAATGTGTTTCTCTGCACTGATTGTAAGATTTCCTTTAAACAAACACACTTTTTTATGTAACTCTCAAGTGACAAGTGTGTGTGTGTGTGTGTGTGTGTGTGTGTGTGTGTGTGTGTGTGTGTGTGTGTGTGTGTGTGTGTGTGTGTGTGTGTGTGTGTGTGTGTGTGTGTGTGTGTGTTGGTTAAAAGACTGCAGTCAATGTTCATTGTACAGCAGTTTGTTTATTATTCAAACAGCAATTAGAACAACACTGCGGACCGCCTTCATGAGTAAATAGAAGGGCCTGACCTTGTTTTTTTGTTTTTTTTGCATTTGTACACATTATCATTTGTTATGAAGCTGTTCTCATCAAACACAGATGCAATAAAAATATGTGGATGCTACACAAGGACAGGATCTACTTTAATTTGTCCAATCTGCATGCTTGCTGGATATTTTGTGTGGTTAGCTGTTAGATTTAAGATGCAAATTGAATCCCACAGAGATGCCTCATGAACCTCTTGATGCATGCTTTGATTGCACTTCAGTTGTTATAAAACGTGATTTGAAATCTCCTCCGTCTGCAATAAATCTCCATAATGAAGCAAGAGAAAAATGTCACAGCAATTAGCACGTTTTCTTGTTTTTTATACTAAAGCTCATTGTATCAGAAATTCTGTGGAGGAAAAAAATACATTTAAAAGCTCAACTGTAATTTTTTTTCTTCGAATTTTGATAAGGACATCTGGCGTTTTTTTTAATACGATGAAAAATTACACAATATAGTGTAGCGGAATATAGTTGGTATATTCTTTACACTTTTATTATGTCCAGAGCAGTGGCGGCTGGCCAGTAGAGGGCGATAGGGTGCCGCCCTCCCAGTTTCCCCACTGTTTTAAATTTTTATTTAAAAAAATAAATAAATAAAATTAACAATAATCACATACTCTAAGTTAATTGTGTGTTTTGTAACAAAAATAAATCATATATATATATATATATATATATATATATATATATATATATATATATATATATATATATATATATATTGGTCTCTGCCGGTCTCTGCCGATCTCTGCCGATCTCTGCCGAGCGGTGGAGGCTGTGTGCTGTTTTTCAATCGCCCACACAGGACGAGACCAGCTGTCCAATTGCTGACAAGAAAATCAAAGGGTAGGAATGGGAATGTATCCAATCAGCGTCGACGTTGTTTCAGAACGTTTCAGAAGCATGATGGGCGATAGAGCTACCGCCAAGGCTTTCGTTGGTGTTCGGTAGAACTCGGAGAGTCTCGACTCCAGCACGTTTTTGGTCGTGACTCGTGACGGTCATGACGCAGACGCAGACATGGACGCCAGTGAGCCTACAACCAGGATACCGGATCTCAGCAGCCACTGAATTCAGTTCGGTCTCTTCTCCAGTATCCGTTCGAGAGGAGAACTATGGTGGAAAAACTTAATGTCAAAGAGCTTGGACCAGATCAGCCCGACGTAAAGATAAGCCAGCAGGACAAGGAGAGAGGTAAACTGTACACACAATGCTTCTCCCAAAATTGGTACACCAGGAAGCAGTGGCTAGCTGGATGCAATCACGCTAATGCGTTATTTTGCTTTCTGTGTTTGTTATTCAAAACGGCTGGGATCCACAGAAGGTGGATGTGGAACTTGTGTCTCATTGGGGACTCCATTCATTCTCTGACCGAGGAATGCAGCGCATCAGTGCAGCAGCCAACAAAGAAACGGAGGACGTTTGGACAGGGAGAACAGCAGCTGGGTGCAGAGGTAAGCTGTACATTACATTTCTGTAAACAAGACAATCAGAATCAGAAATCCTTGGTTGTCCCACAAACCGGGACATTTGTTTAATAACATGTACATTGTTTAATGTGCAATAACTGTAAAAACTAATTTCAACACACATACCTATTATGCATATTTAATCATGTAAATGTGTATTTCAAGTAAATTTGTACATACATCAATCTGATTCCATTTTACTTGTTACACTTCTGCTGCAGCAAACAAATTTCCCAGCTTTTGGGACAATAAAACATTTCTGATTCTCAATGCGATGTTTTTACATTTGAAGTAAAAACATCTCATTGAGAACCAGAAATGTTTTATTGTACCAAAAAGTGGGAAATATGACATTTGTAAGAGGATACTGATGACATTATTTCCTATGAAAGTGTTTCCACTTTCCATAAGTCCTAACAGTGTAAATTTCTGGCATTTTGTCTAAGTGGTGTTTACTACCATTACTGGAACAGTGACCTGCTCATAATTTTTCGTGTTCACTCAAATGTTGAAATTAAACAAAATGTTTTTGTTACTTGCCACTTGCATTGCCTATTTACCATTTATGGTCATGTTATTTTATGTGCAATTTAATGCAGTATTTTTCAACCTTGGTCCACAAGGCAGCGTGCCAATAGTCAGACACACCTGGATTAATCAGTTTGTCCAATGATGTAAGACAGGAAATAAAAGAGCTGTGCTTAATTCAGGAAATAGTGAAGTTGTGTACAAAGCTCAGAAAGCACAAGTTTGTTTAAAAAAAAATAGCACAGCCCCACCAAAAATATTTTTCACCAGCCGCCACAGGTCCAGAGATTAATCTATGGTCTGGGCTCTTATAATCAGAAGAGGTTGTTTTTACTTCAGGGAGTTTTATTCAAACACTTTGTATTAACTTAGAGACAAGAAGAGAGAGAGATGGGATCATTTAAGAATGTTTAATTTTTATAATTATTATTCAAACAATCCAGGACTAACTCTCTATGATGGATGCATATGGATTTGGATGCTGAAGTGTTGGTGTGTGTGTGTGTCAGTTCAGACTCTCCAGCTGCTGCAGGCGAGTCTGGGTGTAAGATGTTTTGACTACGAACCACGAGGACTTCAGGAGGAAGAGACATGAAACGCCATCTGTCGGATCTACGTACTGTGTCGGAGACTCCCGTGGTCAGATCAGGAATGCCAGGTCGACTCGGACCTTCCTTCGGTGCTCGGCTGATGGCACAGCTTTTGGAGCACGTCAAACCAGTCTACGGATAGCTCCACGGTCGTAACGTTAGATGTCCGCGTCAAGTAGCGAGTCAGCTTTTATTCTGAAGAAACCGTCGTCTTGTTGATGAAACGACAGAATTTTCCAGCTTGACAGTTCTCAGCTTAAAGTAGAAATACAGCTGGCCAGTCTGCAATTCACTTAGCGATGATGGTTTTGAGAGCTGGTTGGAGCTACGTTGAAACTCAGGCGGAACTGGATGGAACTGAAGTTAAAATGGCGTTGTTCTGTTTTATTAAACTCAGTTGTTTATAATTCTTAGCCAATCGGAGTGGACAGATTAAATAAACACTACAGAACTCTGCCCCACAACAGACCGGAGGTTCTGATTGGAATGAGCGAACAATGTGTCCTGTGTTTACATTATGTGAATCAGAATGTCTGGCATAGTTAGTCCTGTTATTCAATAAACACATAAATCATTACATTGATTTCACAGATCAGTCAGCTGATTATTATTGACTAACATTTGTTTTGATTAGCTTTATTAGAAATAAAGTTCTTTGATTAATTAATGAAAAGCATTCTTTGTCCTTCTTCTGTCTTCTTTCCTGGAATGTTAACACCAAAGCAAGCGCACGACCTTGGCAATTCATGCACACGGTCACTGTGTTAAAAGGGCAGCTGTTATGGGCAGAAAATAGCATTTTCATAAAGTTTCATGTACTCAAACAAATAAAAACTTAACTCTACGAGTACCTGTTGTACTATGTGTAAGTTTTACGTGAATTACCCTTTAAGTGAAGAAAAGGATGCAGCCCTCTCTGTGTGAGATGCAAAAGGATGATGCGAAAAGCAGAAAATGAAAGAACCCTGTCTGGTATCAGTGAATCCTCACATGAGATCAGTGTTGGGAGTAACGCCGTTTAAGTATAACGGCGTTTCTAACTGCGTTCTTCTATAGGTAACGGAATAATCTAATTAATTACTTTTCCTGCCGTTGCAACGCCTTTACCATTACTGGGGACGGAAGGTTGTGCGTTACTATGTGCTTGTCGAACGTTGAGCAACAGGCTTTCTGACCGCCACACTTCAGCTGCAGCCAGGGTGAGAGAGGTGTCGGTAACGCACTTACAAACACGATGATGATTGGCCGGGTGGGCGAAGACCCTCAGTGTCTCAGTCGCTGCCTGCTGTAAACAAAACTGAGCAGTGATGGGAATAATGCCATTTAAAATAACCGCGTTAATAAAAAATATTTCTTTCAGTAACGAGCAAACTAATTAATTACGTCTTCTTTTATCAAAACGTCGTTTCTGTTACTGATAAGAAAATGCGTGCTTTAATCAGTGCGGTGTGTTGAAGCTGTCATCAGCTGATCAGGGGCTAAAGAGGTAGATGTTTTCATCCAAGAGCATCACGGCCCGTGAAGAACGAGGAAGACGTGATGAATATCTATGGCTGCAGACCCCCCGCAGATTCGCTGCTGCAGGTGGGAATCTGCAGCAGCGAATCTGCGGGTCTGCAGCCGTGCCCTTCTTGGCGTGACAGCGGGACGTCCTGAAGGTCCGCTCACCTGTCCACCGCTCAGACGTCCTGATCTTCTACCTTCCTAGATCATCCAGCTGTAACCTGTTTCTGATCATGTCTTTAGTCCCACTGTAACACTGATGCATCAGTCTCAAACGACATGGAGCTCAGGTGTTATTAGAACCTGTGAGTGTTTACCACCCAGCTTCAGCTCTTCTGTGGTTGGGTCTGACCCACGTTAGTACATTTAAGTCCTCCATCAGGCTTGTGCCTCTTCTAGTGTCATTTTAAAGGATATTTATTTATTTATTTAACCGTTACTAGATTACCAGCAACAGAAATGCTGCTAAAAACACACAATTATGTGAAGCTGGAAAAATTAAAATACTGTGCAAAATTACATTTATTTCTGTAATTTAACTAGACCGAGAGACCATTTAAAGGCTCGGGAACCTTTACAGGTGTTTCTATTTGCAATTTTAATTTTAGCTGATAGGGGTCTTGTTAAATATCACACAGTGACCTTTTAATAGTCTAGATTAGTGTAATGTTCCTATTAGTAGTTCCTCCTGTTAAATGCTTATTTATTTAAATTATTCAGGTTTATAAAAAACATTTTGACATACATTTTATTATGTTCCAGTCATTAGTCATTTATATTTTATTATTCTAGTAATTATTGCATTCTTTAATGAAAAAAGTAACTAAGTAGTTATTTTTGTTGGTAATTAGTTACTTTTATGATCTTGTAACTCAGTTAGTAACTGAGTTACTTTTTTGACAAAGTAATCAGTAACTATAACTTATTACTTTTTTAAAGTAACGTTCCCAACACTGCATGAGATACACGCTGACAGGATAGAGGCAAAATTGGTTACGATGAAAAATTACACAATATAGTAAGATACACATGTCCAACTGCAAAGTGCAATGAACGACAAGACTTGTCAAAATACTATGTTGCAGAAGCAACATTTTCATTTATTTTTATGGAAAGGTTCCATTAACCCAGAACCATAAACTTTGTGTTTCTATAAATATTTCTATGTCTCAGCTTATGTTTATTAGAGAAACATAATGTGAAAGCTTTTCAACATTGTTTTTACCTCAAAGACCAAGTTAACTAGTTTTTTTTTTCATTTGCAGTGGTCTGTAGGATGAATGCATGCCTTGTGAGTCGACTTCTTTGGGAAAAAGCTCTGGTATTCCCGTTTCAGGAAGCAGAATTTATCCAGAGGAGTGGAGCAGAAGACTCAAGTTGTTAAGAGTTTTATTTCCTGATATTATGACATCTCTCCTCTGGCTGGACAGCAACACGACTCTACCACTGACTCAGTTTGCTTTGCAACGTTGATGTTTTATTTCCACAAGTAAATCAAGCCTAAAGGAGTTCTGCCATGTTGTAGAATTGCCAATGCTAACTGTTAGCTTCTGCTCTGCTCTCTCCTGGATGCTAAAACTACAACCTTTCCCATCACGAGCCAAGGTGAGTCCATAAATCTTAAGTGACAGTATGACATAGATCGGAGAGGCTTTTCCAGTCCAAGTGTATGCCCATTTATTTTCTATCAGATGCTAATGCAGGAGATGGGGTAGAACACTTTCATCTTTAGCTTAAATGTTAAACTCAGAGTAGTCAATCATAGTTAAAAATTAATAGTAAATTAAAGCTGCAAGCAGTGTCATTCGGCCCTCGCAGCTCTGCACTGCTCCAGCCTGGCTGGCAGCCCGGGGCACCCGGTCACATCCATGGAACATAAACATCGAGCTCCCGACACCAGACACCGCAAACGTTGTCCTTGTCCGCACCTCACCCTGACTAAGCATCTCCTCTGAGCCCACCATTAAATTACACATCTCACCTCTAGGGGATATTCTATCTTTACGACACTGGTGGTGTGATAACACAGACCAACTTTAATGCTACTCTGACCACGTTCTTTGAAGTTATTGAAGGTTAAAGTTATCTAAGGGGTGCTGTGACCAATTACAGAAAAATCCCACTGAGGTCAGCTTTGGTTGACAAAGGTGGTTTTCTGTTATTTTGGCATCAATCAGACATTGTGTGTGTTATCTAGAGCCAGCAAGCTGAAAGGGGTGGAGCTAAAGGGGTTTGAACCAATAACCACATCAATGTGTTTGGTGCAATCATGTGATGACACAAGCTAAGTATAATGCCATTCTGACCTTGTCTTTATAAGTTGATAAAGTTTGAACCTATCTAGGGGGCGCTGTGACCATTTACAACTAAATCCCATAGAGGTAATATCTGGTAATCAAAGAAGGTTTTCTGTTAATTTTGCATCAATCAAACATTGCATGGGTCATCTAGAGGCAAAAGGCTGTAAGTGGGCAGAGTTAGTGATTTGAACGAGTGAGCACTTATATGTGTTGATTGCAGTTGCATGATGACTCCCACCATGTTTGATATAGTTTGGAGATTTTTTGTAAAAGTTACAAAGGTTTTATTGTATATAGGGGGCGCTGTCCCAAATTTAGGTAAATGCAGTTTGTAGGTTCACAACAATCATTTGCGGTTAGTTTGGTGTGAATAGCATTATGCATGTGTTATTCAGGGTCTAATGTCTGTCAGGGGGCGGAGCTAAATTGATATCAACCAATGACCACAGGATTGTGTTGGGTGTCTTTGTGTGATGACAAGTTTAGTGCAGCTGCGACCTCGACTGTAGGAGTTATTACAGGTTTAAAGGTATGTAGGGGTGCTGTGGTGATATTATACAACTTTCACCAACTGTCTGGACTTCATTGACTAAAGGGGATGATTGTTGATTACCATGTTCAGTCTCGTGCAGATCGGAGGCTGTTTGTGGAAGTTACAGTCAAATGTAAGGTTATGGCGTCATGCCAGAATTCGCCATGGCATCAAAGCCCCTCCCTTTCTGGAAAGCTATCAGAACTGAATGGCCATTACAGCATCATGAAGGCAGTGCATGACCTTAGTGTCATGTTGACTAAATTAGAGGGGACAAATATGGGCATTTCACCATAAAACAATAGACTTCCTGTTGTCAGGGGGCGGGGCTTAGGTGATGTCAGCTGTCCACACTGTCATTGTCTTGAGATGTGGTCAGTGATCACACTGACAATGTTTGATATAGATCTGATCATGGCATGGGAGTTATTACATCAAGTAATGTAATGGCGAAAGGTCAAAGTTAAAGGCTTAGCCACGCCCACACCTTTCAACTTTTGAAAAATCCGACAACTGATTTTTTCCCCCATGTTTTAAGAGTATAACGTAGAAGTTTGAAGGCGATTGGTGAAAAGGGCAATGGGGCATCACTCTCCAAACAACGTGTGTAAAAACCACTAAATCAAGTACTTGGACCAAAATGGCCGACTTCCTGTTCGAGATTGACATTGGCTCCACAAGACTTTTTAGTATGTCTCAAGGCACTACATTGGTGTACCAAATTTCGTAGTTCTCAGATAAAGCACAGCTTGGGGCTGACAGTTTTAATGGACCTAGGGGGCGTTATTTCAGAAAACAGGCCACGCCCACAAACCTATGACGTCCATTTCTAATGGTGGTCAGACTAGGATTATTCATCAGATATTTCGTACTGGTATCGTGATAACTGAGGAAATGAGAGGCAAACGTATTTCCATTGTGTGATGGCGAATTTTGCCATGCTCCCAAAGCCCCGCCTTTTGTTGAAACCTGCCAGTACTGGAGGCCAAGTGACCTCAACTTGTCTACTGCTATTTGCCAGAGAATGCTGGTGAATGGATGAAAGGAGCTCAATAGGGAGCTGCAAAAAAGAGTGGCGTGGTGACAGGTCAAAGTTTGAGGCTTAGCCACGCCCACACCTTTAAAGTTTTGAAAAATCCGACTGTTGAATTTTTTCCCCTATATCTTAACAGTATATAGCAGAAGTTTGAAGGTGATCGGTGAAAAGGGCGATGGGGCCTCATTCTCCAAACGTGTGCGAAAACCACTAAATCGAGTACTTGGACTAAAATGGCCGACCTCCTGTGCGACTTTGTGCTTGGCTCCCAGAGACTTTTTTGTAGATCCTGAAACAATACATTAACATTAACATTTCATAACTGTACGACAAACTAAGGTTTATGGAGGGGCGTATTTTTCACATTCTAGGGGGCACTGTGGAGCTAGTTTTATTGCGATCTTTTTGAGACCTTTAAAATACAAAAATTTACACCACGCCTGACAGGTGTGCAAAAATTCCTGAGCTTTCATGTATGGTAAGACCTCCAAAAAGCCAATTTACTTGGCGGAAGAAATAAACAAAGCAGATACAATAGGCCTTTGCAGCGCTTTCGCTGCTCGGGCCTAAAAATGGTTCCTCGGTGAACCTGCTCTTAGGTTAAGACACATCTCCGTGGCCTAGGGATATAGTGTCTAGCTTAGGACTGGGAGATCAGGGTTCAAATCCCAGTCGGGTCTTACCAAAGACTTTAAAACTGGCATCCAATGTCATGTTGTGGGCAAGCTGTTTAACCCAGGACATGTTTAACCTCACGAAAAGATCAGGTAAGTAAAACTAAATAAAATATTTATTAAATGAGGATAAATGGAAACTAAAGACGCTGCTCCAAGAAACAGGAACAGGAAGGGACCAGAATCTAAAATGAGAGAATAAACAGTTGTAAATACGTGCCAGAACCAGAGAACCAAGAGAATAGTCTATAGTCTTTTGGGGGAAAATAGTTCTTACTGTCACACGTGCCGGCGAATGGAGCGGAGATGAAGTGAGGATCCAACGCGGGTGAGGAAACCAGGCAGACAGGTGAGAACTTTTGAACAGTCTTTAATAAGAGGCATGCAGGACAATGAAACAATGATCCAATAAAATACAGAGAACTGAAGGGGTTTAAATACAGGAGGGTAGGGAACTTGGGTGATTGGGAAAACGAGAGGCAGGTGAGAGAAATTAACGAGACACAAGGCTGAACCAAAACGGGGAGACAGGACAGGGTGTGACAGTACCCCCCCCCCTCCCCCTCAAAGGGCGGAACCCAGACACCCACAGGAACAAGGAGCAGGGCGGGAGGAGGGGGACCCGGAGGGAGGACCAAGAGGAACCGAGGGACCCACAGAGAGGAGGCAGGGACCAGCAGAGTCCGGGGACCTGCGCCTGGGGCAGAGGAGGAGGCGAGGGGCCCTTGGAGGTCTGCATCTGCGGCAGAGGAGGAGGCGAGGGGCCCTTGGAGGCCTGCGTCTGTGGCAGAGAAGGCGGCAGCGACAAGCTCTTGGTGGCCTGCATTTACGGTAGAGGAGCTCTGCAGGCTGGGCCGGGGACAAAGTCTCTTGGACAGGCTGGATTGGATACGGTGCGACCTCCGGAACCACCACTGGAACCGGAGACGGCGGGGACGTCGGACCAGAGGGAGCGTCAACCTCTGGAGTGGAGAGAGCGTCTACCTCTGGAGTGGAGAGAGCGTCGACCTCTGGAGTGGAGAGAGCGTCGACCTCTGGAGTGGAGAGAGCGTCGACTTCAGACGAGGCGCCGACTTCAGACGAGGCGTCGACCCTTGGACAGGAAGAGGCGTCGACCCTTGGACAGGAAGAGGCGTTGATTTCAGAGCACGAGGAGGCGTCAACTTCAGAACACGAGGAGGCGTCGACTTCAGAACACAAGGAGGCGTCTTCTTTAGAAAACGAGGAGGCTTCGACTTCAGAACACAAGGAGGCGTTGACTTCAGAACACGAGGAGGCGTCGACTTCAGAAAACGAGGAGGCGTCGACTTCATAACACGAGGAGGCGTCGACTTCAGAACACGAAGAGGCGTCGACTTCAGAACACGAAGAGGCGTCGACTTCAGAACACGAAGAGGCGTCGACTTCAGAACTGGAAGAGGTGTCGATCTCAGAACAGGAAGAGGTGTCGACCACAGGACCGGGCGTCGACCACCATTGACTTCTGGTCCGGGGGCGTCGGCTTCTGGTCCGGGGGCGTCGACTTCTGGTCCTTCGACTTCTTGACCGTCGACCTCTGGACCGTCGACCTCTGGACCGCCGGCCTCTGGACCGCCGGCCTCTGGACCGGAACCAGAACCGTCTGCTTCTGGTCCGGGGTTGTCGGCTTCTTGTCCGGGGGCGTCGACTTCTGGCCCTTCGACTTCTGGACCGTTGACTTCTGGACCGCCGACTTTTGGACCAGAACCAGAACCGTCTAATTCTGGGCCGGTACGTTTGCTTCTGGGCCGGTACCGTCTGCTTCTGGGCTGGTACCGTCAGCTTCTGGGCCCGTACCGTCTGCTTCTGGGCCCAAACCGTCTGCTTCTGGGCCCGACCCGTCTGCTTCTGGGCTGGACCCGTTGACGTCTGGAGTGGAGGTGGAGCCGCTGCGGGAGGGGCTGCCTGGACAGGCTGGACCAGATGCGATGCGACCCCCGGGACCACCGCTGGATCTGGATGCGGGGCATCCACGGGGGCCACTGCTGGAGCAGGCTACGACAGAGCAGTTGGTGCTGGGAACTGTGAGAGGAGGGAGGACAGACCATCCAACTGAAGCTCTTTGAGGCTGAGCGTCCGATGGAGCTGGGCCAGCTCAGCCCGGAGACCGGCGAGCTCCGCTGGGTGAGATGAGGAGGATAGAGCATCCAGGCGGGATTCCTGGAAGTTGATGAGCTGGCGGAACTGGCCAAGCTCCGCCGGGAGGCTGACAAGCTTGGTCAGCTGGGCTGTGGCCAACGCTCCTCCCCCTGTAGATGATGGAGGCGGCGATAGTGTCGGAGACATAAATGCTTGTCTGGCCAGGGATGTGTCCAAACTGCTGCGCCGGGCAGGGGCAGCGGCGAGCTCACAGCTCCGTCCCGGGACACCGGATTGCGGTGGAGTCCAGCGTCTTTCCCCACGCCGTGGACCGACTCCGGGGGAACAGACAGACAGCCTCGTGCCCTCGTAGCCGGAGCGATCCAGGAGCGTCTCCCGATCCACACTCCCATCCGGTTGCGGGAGGGCGGCGAGGATCGCCGAGGCTGACGGTCGGGGACGTCGGTGGCGGCGAGGTGGAGCTGGAGAAGGATAAGCCGGCCGATGGTCGGGGGAGAGGAACTGGAGCAGGCACTGCCATGGGAGAATCTCCCCGCTGGATCCTTTAACGGGTTAGGGTTGGATCATTCTGTCACACGTGCCGGCGAATGGAGCAGAGATGAAGTGAGGATCCAACGCGGGTGAGGAAACCAGGCAGACAGGTGAGAACGTTTGAACAGTCTTTAATAAGAGGCACGCAGGACAATGAAACAATGATCCAATAAAATACAGAGAACTGAAGGGGTTTAAATACAGGAGGGTAGGGAGCATGGGTGATTGGGAAAACGAGAGGCAGGTGAGAGAAATTAACGAGACACAAGGCTGAACCAAAACAGGGAGACAGGACAGGGTGTGACAGTACCCCCCCCCCTCCCCCTCAAAGGGCGGATCCCAGACGCCCACAGGAACAAGGAGCAGGGCGGGGGGAGGGGGACCCGGAGGGAGGACCAAGAGGAACCGAGGGACCCACAGAGAGGAGGCAGGGACCAGCAGAGTCCGGGGACCTGCGCCTGGGGCAGAGGAGGAGGCGAGGGGCCCTTGGAGGCCTGCGTCTGTGGCAGAGAAGGTGGCAGCGACAAGCTCTTGGTGGTCTGCATTTACGGTAGAGGAGCTCTGCAGGCTGGGCCGGGGACAAAGTCACTTGGACAGGCTGGATTGGATACGGTGCGACCTCCGGAACCACCACTGGAACCGGAGACGGCGGGGACGTCGGACCAGATGGAGCGTCGACCTCTGGAGTGGAGAGAGCGTCTACCTCTGGAGTGGAGAGAGCGTCGACCTCTGGAGTGGAGAGAGCGTCGACCTCTGGAGTGGAGAGAGCGTCGACTTCAGACGAGGCGCCGACTTCAGACGAGGCGTCGACCCTTGGACAGGAAGAGGCGTCGACCCTTGGACAGGAAGAGGCGTTGATTTCAGAGCACGAGGAGGCGTCAACTTCAGAACACGAGGAGGCGTCGACTTCAGAACACAAGGAGGCGTCTTCTTTAGAAAACGAGGAGGCTTCGACTTCAGAACACAAGGAGGCGTTGACTTCAGAACACGAGGAGGCGTCGACTTCAGAAAACGAGGAGGCGTCGACTTCATAACACGAGGAGGCGTCGACTTCAGAACACGAAGAGGCGTCGACTTCAGAACACGAAGAGGCGTCGACTTCAGAACACGAAGAGGCGTCGACTTCAGAACTGGAAGAGGTGTCGATGTCAGAACAGGAAGAGGTGTCGACCACAGGACCGGGCGTCGACCACCATTGACTTCTGGTCCGGGGGCGTCGGCTTCTGGTCCGGGGGCGTCGACTTCTGGTCCTTCGACTTCTTGACCGTCGACCTCTGGACCGTCGACCTCTGGACCGCCGGCCTCTGGACCGCCGGCCTCTGGACCGGAACCAGAACCGTCTGCTTCTGGTCCGGGGTTGTCGGCTTCTTGTCCGGGGGCGTCGACTTCTGGCCCTTCGACTTCTGGACCGTTGACTTCTGGACCGCCGACTTTTGGACCGGAACCAGAACCGTCTAATTCTGGGCCGGTACGTTTGCTTCTGGGCCGGTACCGTCTGCTTCTGGGCTGGTACCGTCAGCTTCTGGGCCCGTACCGTCTGCTTCTGGGCCCAAACCGTCTGCTTCTGGGCCCGACCCGTCTGCTTCTGGGCTGGACCCGTTGACGTCTGGAGTGGAGGTGGAGCCGCTGCGGGAGGGGCTGCCTGGACAGGCTGGACCAGATGCGATGCGACCCCCGGGACCACCGCTGGATCTGGATGCGGGGCATCCACGGGGGCCACTGCTGGAGCAGGCTACGACAGAGCAGTTGGTGCTGGGAACTGTGAGAGGAGGGAGGACAGACCATCCAACTGAAGCTCTTTGAGGCTGAGCGTCCGATGGAGCTGGGCCAGCTCAGCCCGGAGACCGGCGAGCTCCGCTGGGTGAGATGAGGAGGATAGAGCATCCAGGCGGGATTCCTGGAAGTTGATGAGCTGGCGGAACTGGCCAAGCTCCGCCGGGAGGCTGACAAGCTTGGTCAGCTGGGCTGTGGCCAACGCTCCTCCCCCTGTAGATGATGGAGGCGGCGATAGTGTCGGAGACATAAATGCTTGTCTGGCCAGGGATGTGTCCAAACTGCTGCGCCGGGCAGGGGCAGCGGCGAGCTCACAGCTCCGTCCCGGGACACCGGATTGCGGTGGAGTCCAGCGTCTTTCCCCACGCCGTGGACCGACTCCGGGGGAACAGACAGACAGCCTCGTGCCCTCGTAGCCGGAGCGATCCAGGAGCGTCTCCCGATCCACACTCCCATCCGGTTGCGGGAGGGCGGCGAGGATCGCCGAGGCTGACGGTCGGGGACGTCGGTGGCGGCGAGGTGGAGCTGGAGAAGGATAAGCCGGCCGATGGTCGGGGGAGAGGAACTGGAGCAGGCACTGCCATGGGAGAATCTCCCCGCTGGATCCTTTAACGGGTTAGGGTTGGATCATTCTGTCAAACGTGCCGGCGAATGGAGCAGAGATGAAGTGAGGATCCAACGCGGGTGAGGAAACCAGGCAGACAGGTGAGAACGTTTGAACAGTCTTTAATAAGAGGCACGCAGGACAATGAAACAATGATCCAATAAAATACAGAGAACTGAAGGGGTTTAAATACAGGAGGGTAGGGAGCATGGGTGATAGGGAAAACGAGAGGCAGGTGAGAGAAATTAACGAGACACAAGGCTGAACCAAAACAGGGAGACAGGACAGGGTGTGACAGTACCCCCCCCCCCCTCCCCCTCAAAGGGCGGATCCCAGACGCCCACAGGAACAAGGAGCAGGGCGGGGGGAGGGGGACCCGGAGGGAGGACCAAGAGGAACCGAGGGACCCACAGAGAGGAGGCAGGGACCAGCAGAGTCCGGGGACCTGCGCCTGGGGCAGAGGAGGAGGCGAGGGGCCCTTGGAGGCCTGCGTCTGTGGCAGAGAAGGTGGCAGCGACAAGCTCTTGGTGGTCTGCATTTACGGTAGATGAGCTCTGCAGGCTGGGCCGGGGACAAAGTCACTTGGACAGGCTGGATTGGATACGGTGCGACCTCCGGAACCACCACTGGAACCGGAGACGGCGGGGACGTCGGACCAGATGGAGCGTCGACCTCTGGAGTGGAGAGAGCGTCTACCTCTGGAGTGGAGAGAGCGTCGACCTCTGGAGTGGAGAGAGCGTCGACCTCTGGAGTGGAGAGAGCGTCGACTTCAGACGAGGCGCCGACTTCAGACGAGGCGTCGACCCTTGGACAGGAAGAGGCGTCGACCCTTGGACAGGAAGAGGCGTTGATTTCAGAGCAGGAGGAGGCGTCAACTTCAGAACACGAGGAGGCGTCGACTTCAGAACACGAGGAGGCGTCTTCTTCAGAAAACGAGGAGGCTTCGACTTCAGAACACGAGGAGGCGTTGACTTCAGAACACGAGGAGGCGTCGACTTCAGAAAACGAGGAGGCGTCGACTTCAGAACACAAGGAGGCGTCGACTTCAGAACACGAAGAGGCGTCGACTTCAGAACATGAAGAGGCGTCGACTTCAGAACACGAAGAGGCGTCGACTTCAGAACACAAAGAGGCGTCGACTTCAGAACACGAAGAGGCGTCGACTTCAGAACTGGAAGAGGTGTCGATGTCAGAACAGGAAGAGGTGTCGACCACAGGACCGGGCGTCGACCACCATCGACTTCTGGTCCGGGGGCGTCGGCTTCTGGTCCGGGGGCATCAGCATCGGCTTCTGGTCCGGGGGCGTCGGCTTCTGGTCCGAGGGCGTCGACTTCTGGTCCTTCGACTTCTTGACCGTCGACCTCTGGACCGTCGACCTCTGGACCGCCGGCCTCTGGACCGGAACCAGAACCGTCTGCTTCTGGTCCGGGGGTGTCGGCTTCTTGTCCGGGGGCGTCGACTTCTGGCCCTTCGACTTCTGGACCGTTGACTTCTGGACCGCCGACTTTTGGACCGGAACCAGAACCGTCTAATTCTGGGCCGGTACGTTTGCTTCTGTGCCGGTACCGTCTGCTTCTGGGCTGGTACCGTCAGCTTCTGGGCCCGAACCGTCTGCTTCTGGGCCCAAACCGTCTGCTTCTGGGCCCGACCCGTCTGCTTCTGGGCTGGACCCGTTGACGTCTGGAGTGGAGGTGGAGCCGCTGCGGGAGGGGCTGCCTGGACAGGCTGCCTGGACAGGCTGGACCAGATGCGATGCGACCCCCGGGACCACCGCTGGATCTGGATGCGGGGCATCCACGGGGGCCACTGCTGGAGCAGGCTACGACAGAGCAGTTGGTGCTGAGAACTGTGAGAGGAGGGAGGACAGACCATCCAACTGAAGCTCTTTGAGGCTGAGCGTCCGATGGAGCTGGGCCAGCTCAGCCCGGAGACCGGCGAGCTCCGCTGGGTGAGATGAGGAGGATAGAGCATCCAGGCGGGATTCCTTGAAGTTGATGAGCTGGCGGAACTGGCCAAGCTCCGCCGGGAGGCTGACAAGCTCAGTCAGCTGGGCTGTGGCCAACGCTCCTCCCCCTGTAGATGATGGAGGCGGCGATTGGGTCGGAGACAGAACTGCTGGTCTGGCCAGGGACGTGTCCAAACTGCTGCGCCGGACAGGGGCAGCGGCGAGCTCACAGCTCCGTCCCGGGACACCGGATTGCGGTGGAGTCCGGCGTCTTTCCCCACGCTGTGGACTGACTCCGGGGGAACAGACAGACAGCCTCGTGCCCTCGTAGCCGGAGCGATCCAGGAGCGTCTCCCGATCCACACTCCCATCCGGTTCCGGGAGGGCGGCGAGGATCGCCGAAGCTGACGGTCGGGGACGTCGGTGGCGGCGAGGTGGAGCTGGAGAAGGAGAAGCCGGCCGATGGTCGGGGGAGAGGAACTGGAGCAGGCACTGCCATGGGAGAATCTCCCCGCTGGATCCTTTAACGGGTTGGGGTTGGATCATTCTGTCACACGTGCCGGCGAATGGAGCGGAGATGAAGTGAGGATCCAACGCGGGTGAGGAAACCAGGCAGACAGGTGAGAACGTTTGAACAGTCTTTAATAAGAGGCACGCAGGACAATGAAACAATTATCCAACAAACTACAGAGAACTGAAGGGGGTTAAATACAGGAGGGTAGGGAGCTTGGGTGATTGGGAAAACGAGAGGCAGGTGGGAGCAATTAACGAGACACAAGGCTGAACCAAAACGGGGAGACAGGACAGGGTGTGACACTCACGGCCATCGACCAGGTCTTAATGGTGGTGAACTGGGAGAAGTCCTGTAGAGGAGAGGCGACAGGAATGATGGTGAGGCGGAGATGGCTAGGAGATGGTTGTAAGAGTGCAGGGTGTAGGTTGGCAGGTAGGCGGGCGATGGAGAGTGGAGGCCAGAGGATCCTGAACGGTGGGACATTGAATACAACTCCAGACGTGGTTAAAGATGCAACGTGAGATAACTAGAGACAAACACACACAGGATTTCACAGGAAAAGTTCACAGGAATTCAGGAGATGTACTCGGCTGGGAGCTACCCTTGGTGAGAGTATCGACCGGCGCTAGAGTTGTGTCACATCGCTCTTAAATCCCCTGGCCCTCTGATTAGTGAGATCAGGATCAGCTTGATCTTGTTGCCACGCCCACCTGAAAACAGAAAACTGGAAGCTGCCTGGTCTCCTTGGAATGTTTAAGGCAGACCGTGACATCCAATGCCTCCCTGCTTGACACCGAGCTTTAAGGGGTTTGATTGGGGGGGTTAAACCCCCAGATAGTTCCCGAGCCCAGCCACAGCTGCAGCTCACCGCTCCCCATAGGGATGGGTCAAATGTGGAAATGAGATTTCCCCAGCGTGTGACACTAATGGGATTTTGACTCAATTACCTCAATCAAACAGTTGAATTCAGCATTTTTTACCTTCTTTGTGAAAATTGGGTTTTATTTACATTAAATAAAATAAACTCAAATACAAAGAACCTGAGATCCAGCTGGATGCTTTCAACATTCCTTTCTAAACTTTGTCAAGTTTTTTTTCTCTCTCATCTCTTTGAAGCAGCTGTAAAAATCCAACAGCAACAACATCTGACCTTCAGGGTCTCGACTTCTGACAATACTCGGTTTTCTGTTATTCTATAAATACTGTAGCATTCTGGTAGGCTTAGATGAGGTTCATGTGTGTTTGTTTCCTGCTGTTCAAGCATTGTGAGAGCTAATTGGATGTTAAGAGTGTGTGGGGAAGCAGCAGAGCTAGAAAGAGAAGGACTTGAGTTGTTGTGCGGCATGGTTACGACCAACAGTAACCGGAGTTGTTTAATAAAATAGCACAAAGTTCACTATGGCTTGCTTATTCTTCAACGTCGGGTGAAATGCTACATCACAAAACAAGGGCCATACCAGATGTGTAGCTGTGTTTGCTAATTGGGACCCAGCTCTGAGGCCCTCAGTAGATGTCCAGTGCCTCTGACCATCACTCCAGATAATCAGTGCAGCTGCAAAGGGTTGGCATGTGGGACAAGCAAATACTTTTATGTACAACCTTTTGTGGACAAGGGTCACATTTTTGTTCATTTTGAAAACAACTTAAAAATGTTTTAAACTTAAACAACGTTTATGCATGTGGCCTAAAAGTGTTCATTTTAAAGTTTCTGGCACTAAGCCATCTTGTGGCTTTAGTATAAAAGGGTATAACAAATGTAATACTCTAACAATTATTCATGAGCATAACATAGAAAGCAATTCTTTTAAAATAACTGAAAAACAAGTTTAACAATTTAAAAGGTTTATTTTGATATATTTGCTGTTGGTTTCAAATGAAACAGCCACATCTGTAATCAGGGTTTAAAAACTAAAATAAATATATAATAAATATAATGTTGCTTCATGTTGAATTTATAGATCTGTTTTGACTTTGCACTTTCAGCGGTTCTAGAGGTTAATGTTAATGCATGAGTAGTACACCTCTACTTAGCTGAAAAGGTCTAACAGAAGCATTCACAACTAAATATGGTGAGACAACATGGACTGCCTACAGTAAAACTAGTTTTTATTCTGTTGATGTGCACAACTGATTACATTTATGTCAAGACAATTAAATATAGTTATGATAAATGATAAATGACCCATACTTGTATAGCGCCTCTCAGAGTAAGGACTCCAAAGCGCTTTACACTACAGTGTATCATTCATCCATTCACACACACACTCACACACTGATGGTGATGAGCTACAATGTAGCCACAGCTGCCCTGGGGCGCACTGACAGAGGCAAGGCTGCCGAGCACAGGCGTCACCGGTCCCTCTGGTGGGTTAAGTGTTTTGCCCAAGGACACAACAGCAGAATTCTCTGTCCAGAGCCGGGATCGAACCTGCAACCTGGATATTACTGGATATCCCGCTCAACCTGTTGAGCTACTGCTGCCCCCCACTTCAAACCAAAAAGCCAACTTTTGGCATTCCAAGTCGCATTCCTGGATTTAGTTCTCCTTGCTCTAAATTATCAGGTTCAGGGTTTCTATAAATTTTACTTTTATAGATTTTGTGGGAAATCATTGGAACATTTTAACAAGACATTAATTTTTTTAGGCTTCACTGGGTGATATTAATAGAATAGAATAGAATAGAATAGAAATCCCTTTATTGTCCTTCATTGAGGAAACACTTTTTGTCACAGCAACAATCACATTCACAACAGCAGCAAAAAGGAGAGTAAAAAAAAAGAATAAACAGCAAGAAAACAAAATTCACAAATACTTAAAAAAATTCTAAATACTCAAAAATAAATTAATAAGCTAAGAAAAGACTGTGTGGAAAAAAAAAGATGGCACAGGTTTTACTGGGAATGGAAGCATGAATTAAAAACTCCAAATGCAATAATGATTAGTTATAGCAGAAAGTGGAAGGAATGACCTAAAATAATGTTTCTTCATGCATCTAGAATGCATTATTAATTAAATGGCTTATTTCTAATAGGTGTGTCTGTTTCTCATACAGAATTATTAAAGCGTTCATACTTAGTGAGTAGGTAAATAAAATCAACAACATATTTCAAATTCTTCACAATGTAGTCATTTCTTGCTTGTTTTGATAAAATATATATTTATCAATAATCCAAACATTAATATTCCTCCTTTTCCAAGTTACCATCACCCTTCAGAGATTCAAGCTCTGTAGTTGTGTTCAATTTCCTTCTTCCTGAATTGCATTTTCACCCATGGAAAAGGTGACACAATGAGCAGCCCTATTTTTGCACTGTAGTGAAAGGGGGGTGAGAAGAGGGGGAGGGTGTCAGTGCATGAGAGTGTAGGGGGGTGATGGGGCACAAGGCCCCCAGGGGAGGGAAGCACAAATCAAAGGGGACAAAAATGCAGCCATATTTGGCAGGGCTTTTGTCTCTCCTGACAGCTGAAGGCACCAATGGAGTCCAACAACAATGAATTGGACTAAAATTTGAGCGTAAGAAAGCATTTCAAAGTACAGAATGGGGGGTTAAATGTGTTTGTGTGGGAGGGGCTGATACATGCAGGTTCAACATCAAGGCTGATCAAAATAAATGTTTAAAAAGCTAGCTTAGTGAAGAAGTTAAAAATACTAGTTTCCCAATGTGCTTGTTAAATGGACTTCCTGGGAAATAATTGCCTTCTAAATGCTGCCACAGCTTCCTGTCTTGTTTCTTGTAGAGAAGTCTGCAAGAACGAAATAAATTCCCTCCCTAATGAGTAAAGGCAATCCTGGAACTGCATTCAATCACATATATATGAGTTTAGCAAATCACCAGTCACTCTCAGCCTTCCAGGCTGATTAAAACACCCGATACCAAACAATATAGAGCACAGGCATGATTTAATCGACCATCTTGCTCATTCTATATTCCATTACACTCTCTCAACATGACCTTAAACCTCAGTGGATACCATTTATTGATGCACTTTGAGGTATAAATCTCCCGATGAGAGAAAAGCTGTGATTTCAATTTGCATTTTATTGAGCTTTAGATTGTGCCGGGAAACAGATGAGATGTGGGGGCAGCGTTAATGGTGTTAATGTTGGCGACCAAAGTACTCCCTCTTTGTCTTTGCAGCACCGTCTCTCATTGGTTACGTTGCTTTTAATAACTTTCATGTCCATAACTTGGTGAAAGACAAGCTGGGGTGACCTCACAGAGTGCAGATGACAAGGAGAGAACAACAAAAGGGGATGAAATACATCAGTTCCTGTTTCAGCGTACGACTGCAGGTGATGCTGTGAGAAAAATAAAAATACTTGCAAGAATACTGAAGCAGCTGTAATGACTGAAAATGAATTTTAATCTATTGCTAACATGCAGAGCTGAACGGATTGATGACAAAACAAATCAAAGTCACTAATTAGGTTTTTTTAACCTCTTAATGGACCAGGTACTTTTTTTAACTTTTATTTTGAAAGAGACCTTTGTCGTTATTTTTTTTACTGCAAAAAAACTCATCAAAGTTAGATCAGCATAGTCATATTTATCTACTAGAAGACTTATTTCAGGTTCCAACATTTAAGGGTCTTAAAAACTGTTATATCATCTAACTTGAGTAAATAACACCTAAATCAAACTTCTGTAAAGTTTTCCCAGCAATAAATCATCTTGTTGAATGTGGAAGTTGTTTTCACAGAATGAACGACAGATAGCTGCCGTTGACCTTACCCTATACTTTACACAAAGAGGAAACACCTGCACAACATGAAAAAGTGGCACTAATGTACACATTTCAGTCAAATGCCAAATGTTCTGAAAGTTGTCATAAATACTGAACGTTAAAGAGTCATAAACTCAGAACTTCAGCTCACCAAGTGAACATTTTAAAATAAAATCTAACCTCCAGTTTAACGTGTTCATATCTTGACATAATCTCACACAGTATAAAACGTCTCAGGTTAAAAGTCTCCTCATGGTCTACAGATTTAATATTTAATACAAGAATTATTTTCATTAAACATTTAAAAAAGATGAATAAATCATCTCAGGGTGACAGATGGTGTTAGCAGAAGAGTAGCATAAGGGTCAGATGGATTGAGCTGCTTCAGCGTTAAAACATCTCAGGACAACACCAAATCGCTGTGACTGTCGTTAGTTTAAAAACATTATAGTAAATGTTACCTGTGGAGCAGAAAGCATGCATCTTTGGCGTGACTCGTCAGACTTTGACAGTCCTTCAGTTAATTCCATCCAGTGTAGCGTCATGAATGGCCTCTAATTTGTGACAAAGGTAACATTTTCCCAGCTGGGTCAAGCTGGGTCGACTGTAACTTTGCCCCACAGATTAACCATGCCAGGAGCCATGATGTCTGCTGAAAATCATCTTTATCTGCTGCTGTTCCATCCCAAGATGAAGGACACTTCAAGTTTCACAATAATAATTTAAATAAACTCTTGACTTTATTACTGTTACTATAATCATCATAAATAATCTCTTGGTTCAGTATAAATATATTTTAATTACTGAAATGAATTATTATGCTTTGGGTATAATAATGATTATTGAAGATAATCCTAATGTGTGTTCAGCAAACCAGAAGGTCATCTTGCACGTTTAACCAGCCTCATTCGGAGGGGATCCAGGGTAAAGGGTAAAACCATCACGTGTCTTTACTTCATGACCAAGCTTTCTGACGCTGAGAGGGCGGGTTCTCAGGGTTTTGTTAAAACCGAATCCCGCAGCAAAAAAGTTCAGTTCTTAAACCCACCAGGAGAAGAGGGACGGCCGCCCGAATCTCTACTAAGCATTCTGTCACGCCGATAGAATTGCTTCGAATAAACGCACCTGTTTCCAGCTGACGCAAAACTCCTTCAGAGTTACTGATTTTGAGACACTAACCAAGGAGACATCTCAGGACCGATTTGGTCGCACTAAGGTCCTTATACCAGCCTCGTGCCTGGAGGAAACCATCTCCACCTGACATCTCGGATCCAGAAGAGGGTCTCCTGATATTGGGTGAGGTAGACACTCTTGACAGATGGTGTCTGTATGCTGTTTATTCTAATAACCATCAGTTAGCTGCAAAACAACTTTCCACCCAGAAATGCTTCTCTCACTGAAAGAAACCTTCTGATATTCATTCACGCATCCAAGAACTCACATTTTCATTTTAGCTTCCACTCAGTCACAGGTTTGCCTTTAAAACAAGTTTTAATATCTAATTGTTTAAAAATTGTCATTTCTAAATTGTCATTTCAAATTGTCATTTTTTAAAAGTGTTAGTAATAAATTCTTAACTTTAAAAACTTGACTCTCTTCTTTTAAATTAAACACAGAATGGTGTACATATCTGAATATTGAAAAAGCAAAGATTCCTTAAACATCTGATTAAATAAATAAATTTTTGCTATTAAATTTAATTATCTTAAATTAAACATTAATCTTTGGATTAAAAATAGACCAAGCTCGTTGGCATATGAACTTCTATCAAATATATAATATCCTAGATAATTATAGTTGATAGAAGCTTCGTTGTTAACTTGTTTAGATCTTTTCTCAGAATCTAACAAAGCTGATAGCAAACAGTGTTGATTCTAGTGTGTAGTTAAACTATGCTACACCAGAAAATACAATGCCAAATGTAGTTTTCTGGCACTGTCGTTTCCGGATCTGCTCGGGGTCCTGCACCCGCCGATGACATCATCATACTACGGCAATATCGCTCGGCCAAAATATATTGCATCTTTTTTTCAATTCTGTTCTTTAACATGTGTTTTGGAAAGAGTTTAGCAGTTTTGTTATTACATTCGTGTTTATAACTGCCTAAATGTTTTTGAACGTGGTAACGTAACTTCCATAAGTCGTGCATTCAGCCAGTCACCTAGTGTGACCCCGATCTGCCCAGAAGGAAACACGATGTCTAATATGGAGTCCTCCAAAGATGCTAGACCAGTACCCTATACTTTATACCCAATTTTTATGGTTATATGTTACAAAGCCGCCGATATTTTTAAACAACTGGGCATAATTTTATTCATTCTCAACAACGTTTCGATGGATTTTTCCAGAGATTAACAGTAAGAATACACATTTTCTCTTTAAACAAACAATCTTGCTTAGTTTTAGACCATTTCATATTTATTTCTCATTGACATCTTTGATAATCTTAAAATCCTCTTTCATCTCATTTGAACTTCTTCTAATTACTTCTGAGCTCTTGAAACATCCCCGAACCAGGAAGCAAATTTCAGTTTCCATGGTAACTAGCACAGGCTGCAGGTTAATTGTACACTGAACAATGCATGCACCGTCTACTCAAGTCTCTCGTTAACCATTTATAATTGCATGAAAAGGTAAAAGGTTTACCTCAGAGAGTTGTCTCCAATTCCCTCTAAAAAACCTGATATGAGAAAAACTATCATAAATTACCATAACAGCAAAAGTGAGAGGAAATTACTTTTTAGCACAGAAAGACTCCTATAAACTAAAGCTTTTATGTACATTTACATATTACACCTCACTAGCCCAGACCCTTTTAACTTTTGTTATCACCAGTTAAAGGTGGACTGTATGATCTTGAAAATAGCTGCTGAAAAGAGCAACATTTTAAAAAATAACAAAACAACCCCATTTGTCGGCTCCTTCTTAGAGTCACAGACTCTGATGGTTGCAATAAAAATGGTGCAACACTGTTCACGACTGATGACTCTAAAAAATATGGACAAACCTTTCATGATGTCACATATAGGAGGCTTTGACTTGAAGCCTAGTGGGTGGTTCACTTACATCTTGGCTATGTCAGACGCCTCGACACTCCAAGACAATACAAACATGGGTAAAGAGGTGGAGCTGAGAGAAGAATTTTGAGGATCTCAGTCTATCATTGCGTGCATCTACAAACTAACTGAGCTAATTAAAGCTAACAGAGAGCTGCCACAGAAAAACATGGTTGAACGACTGTAATATGAAGCGTGCATAAACTCACCAAGCTGCACAGGAAACAAACTCAACACATCCTCAGACTGCAGCAATCAGAGCTGGGTGCCTGGGCCATGTGAGCCCCTGCTTAGCTCTTCCACAGTGTATATTCTCGGGGCCGCCGTTTTGGTACCCAGCTCTATCAATACAGCAAAACAAAGTACAGAAATGCAATCTAGCTTACTGACAAAATAAGGCAGAGACTTCTTGGATGGTCTGTTAGTGAAATGAAACAGCTAACCATCAGTGTCCAATTATTTAAAGGTTTGCTCTGCAGTTTTGGCTAGCTTTCAGTACCCCATGAGTCCATTTTTATTTACAGTCAAACAACCGAAACTGAAACTCTCCGACTTGCTGTGCGTTTGTGCTTTTAACACCTTAATCTAACTGCTGAAATTTCTCCTCAGCCTTCATTTGTCACTGCATGAATGTTTCATCACTAATTTAAACAAATCAGCTGTGTTAACAATCTACATGCAGGAATTTATGTGCTGGAAGCACACTCCAGCTCTAGCATGTCGGCTTGCTACTTTAAAATTGACTAAAAGAATTCCTGGTACATAATACGACCAAGATCCTGAGAAGAGGAATTATGTGACCACAGGGAAATGCTGTAGTTTGTCGCCAAACCCGAATGCAGATTCAGAGTGCAGGTTGATCACAAACAGGCAAGTTACTCAACAAGCTTTGAGCAGCTAGCTGACAAGACCGTGACTGGGAGCGCCAGCTGGCTGGCAGTGCTGCTCAACGACAGCCGTGGTCTGTGTGGAGTGCTGAGGGTTTGATGGTGTATGACACATATGTCAGAGTCAAAGCCGCGGGCCAGATGCGGCTCGCAGAGCATTTTTATGTGGCCCGCGAGATAAATATCAAAAATATATTAAAACTGGCCCGCTGGCCGATTTTACCGCAAAGACTACAACTCCCATGATGCTTTGCGGCGCACAGCGCGGAGCAGACGTGCCCCCTCCTTTGTGTTTTTTCAGCGCCGAGGCAGTCAGAGGTAGTTGGGTATCTGCAGCTCCGCTGTCTCGGACAAACTACACTCCTCTCACTCAGCGCCGAGTTCACTCAGCTGTTTTCTGACGTTGAAGCCCAGAAACGGAGATTCTAGCCGCTCAGTAATGTGTTCACGACTTAAAGAGAAAGTTTTCAAACTAACGTCCAGACAGAGCTGATATAACTCCCGCAAACAGCGACACGCTCAAACCAGCACGGCTCTGTGGCTGCAGTCGTTGTTTCCTCCCCGACACACAACAACGTGGTCCAGCTGCTCAGACATGTTCATCAGCACAAACCTATGTGAGCACCTGTTGTCATCTAATGTTGTCATTATTATGATGAAGATGAACAAAACAACAGGAGTCTCCTCCTCAGCTCAGATCAGCCTCATGATGCAGGTATCTGGCTGGAACAGGTGAGCATCACAGTAAACCAGTGGAGCAAACTGAGCTTTAAATATGTTGGTTTTATGCTCTTTTTCTGCTCCAAAACAAGAAAGTTAACAGGTGAGATGTTGCATTTTCATTTAAGATAAAATGATATTTTTATTTTGTTGTTGGCCCCTGAGAAAAGATTTAACCTACAGTAAACAGGAAGTGGAAAGGCTGCAGGTAGATGAATAGAATAGAAAATCCCTTTATTGTTCCTCAGTGGGGAAAGCTAGATGTCACAGCAGCGATGACACTTATTACAGGAGAAAAAAAGGAGAATAAAAATAAGAAAAATGAATAATCAAGATAACATAAATCCTGAATAGATTTGAAAAAAGCTGAATATACCTCAAGTAATGAATACCACTGATGCCTTTTATTAAAAACTGACTTGATCGTGTGTAATTTGGTTATTCCACATTCAGTGTTAATGCAGAAATATGTTTGTTTCCAAATTTAAAGGTTCAAAATTGCATATATGTTGATAAAGAAAACGTGCAAATTTGCCGTCACTTTTTCAAAAAATATTAAGTTTGGCCCTCGACTCCGTCCCAGAGTTTCATTTCGGCCCCTTGTGAGTTTGAGTTTGACACCCCTGGTGTATGAGAACATTGGATAGAGACATAAAAGCATCAATGACTGAGCATTTGCTTGGTAAGAAGAGAGCTTATGTGGGTCTTGACATGATCTCTAATGCCTGAAAAACATATTTAGAAATAATTACAAACCCAGGAAAAGCCAACACATGCACAAACAAAACACAATAATGTTTTATTTACAAGTGCAATAGGATGATCGTTAGGTCTGCATCCAGGTTGACTCCTTATTCGTCTTTGAGTTCTCATGATTCAGAAAGCTCCCAATGTTGAATCTAGTTTGATCCTTGTTGAGGTCGGATGTTCTTTTATGGGTTGTGGGATGGGGGTGTAACTGTCACAATTGTTTTTATATTTGTGGGGAAGGGATGGGAATATCATTTTAATCTGTTAAGAACTTTGGACTGCATCTTTTTGCATGAAAAGTGCTATACAAATAAAGTTTGATTGATTGATTGACTTATTCCTCCTTGAACCGTCACCTTATCGTGGTGGAGGAGTTTGAGTGCCATAATGATCCTAGGAGCTATGTTGTCTGGGGCACTTAGTGCCCCTGGTAGGGTCTCCCATGACAAATTGGTCTTAGGTGAAGGGTGAGACAAAGAACGGTTCGAAGGATCTTTCATGGCGGTTAAAACGAAAAGTCGGAGTACCCGGCCCGGAGGGTTACCGGGGTCCCACCCTGGAGCCAGGCCTGGGGTTGGGGCCCGTGAGCGAGCGCCTGGTGGCCGGGCTTTCGCCCATGGGGCCCGGCCGGGCCCAGCCCGAACCGGATACATGGGCTCGCCCAACTGTGGACCCACCACCCGCAGGAGGAGCATGAAGGGTCTGGTGCAATGCGAATCGGGTGGCAGACCAAGGCGGGAGCCTTGGCGGTCCAATCCCCGGACAAGAAAACTAGTTTTTGGGACATGGAACATCACCTCGCTGGCGGGGAAGGAGCCGGAGCTTGTGGCAGAGGTTGAGCGGTACCGGCTAGATATAGTCGGACTCACCTCGACACATTGCAATGGCTCTGGAACCCGAGACCTGGAGAGGGGTTGGACACTCTACTTTGCTGGAGTTGCTCCGGGTGAGAGGCGGAGGGCTGGGGTTGGCTTTTTGTTAGCCCCGAGACTCTCTGCCTATGTGTTGGGGTTTACCCCGGGGGACAAGAGGGTAGCTTCCTTGCGCCTTCGGGTCGGGGAACGGGTCCTGGCTGTTGTTTGTGCTTATGGGCCAAATATCAGTTCAGAGTACCCACCCTTTTTGGAGTCCCTGGGACGAGTGCTAGATAGTGCTCCATCAGGGGACTCCATTGTCCTGCTGGGGGACTTCAATGCTGGACTTCTGTGCAAGCCGCAGTTTGGCCATAACAAACACCATGTTCGAACATAAGGATGCCCACCGGTACACTTGGTACCAGGGCAGCCTAGGTCACAGGTCGATGATAGATTTTGTAGTCGTATCATCTGACCTGCGGCCGTATGTTTTGGACACCCGAGTGAAGAGAGGGGCGGAGCTGTCAACTGATCACCACCTGGTGGTGAGTTGGATCAGATGGCAAGGGAACATGCCGCGTAGACCTGGCAGACCCAAACGCATAGTGAGGGTCTGCTGGGAACGCCTGGCAGAAGAACTTGTCAAGACGGTCTTCAACTCCCAACTCCGGCAGAGCTTTGACCACGTCCCGAGAGCAGTGGGGGACATTGAGTCCGAGTGGGCCTTGTTCCACTCTGCGATTGTCGAGGCGGCTGTTGCTAGCTGTGGTCGTAAGGTGGCCGGTGCCAGTCGTGGTGGCAACCCCCGTACCCGCTGGTGGACACCAGAGGTTCGGGGAGCCGTCAGGCTGAAGAAGGAGGCCTACAGGGCGTGACTGGTCTGTGGGTCTCCGGAGGCAGCAGACAGGTACCGGATAGCCAAGCGGAGTGCAGCAGTGGCAGTTTCCAAGGCAAAATCTCGGGCGTGGGAGGAGTTTGGTGAGGCCATGGAGAAAGACTATCGATCGGCTCCAAAGAGGTTCTGGCAAACTGTCCGGCGCCTCAGGAGAGGAAGGCAGCAACTCGCTCACACTGTTTACAGTGGGGATGGGGAGCTGCTGACGTCAACTGAGGCTATAGTCGGACGGTGGAAGGAATACTTTGAGGAGCTCCTCAATCCCACCAATGCGCATTCCGAGGAGGAACCAGAGCTGGGAGGCCTGGGGATGGACTGTCCGATCTCGGGGGCAGAAGTTGCTGAGGTAGACAAACAACTACACAGCGGCGGAGCCCCGGGGGCGGATGAGGTTCGTCCTGGGTATCTCAAGGCTATGGATGTTGTAGGGCTGTCATGGTTGACATGTCTCTACAACATTGCGTGGTCATCGGGGGCAGTTCCTAGGGAGTGGCAGACCGGGGTGGTGGTCCCCATCTTTAAGAAGGGTGACCTGAGGGTGTGTTCCAACTATAGGGGGATCACACTCCTCAGCCTCCCTGGAAAGGTCTACTCCAAGGTACTGGAGAGGAGGGTCCGATCGATAGTTGAATCTCAGATAGAGGAGGAGCAATGTGGTTTTCGTCCTGGCCGTGGAACTGTGGACCAGCTCTATACCCTTGCAAGGGTGATGGAGGGGGCATGGGAGTTTGCCCAACCAATCCACATGTGCTTTGTGGATTTGGAGAAGGCTTATGACCGTGTCCCCAGGGGCACCCTGTGGGGGATGCTCCAGGAGTATGGGGTGGGTGGCTTTCTGCTAAGGGCCATTCAGTCCCTTTACCAGAGGAGCGTGAGTTTGGTCCGCATAGCCGGTAGTAAGTCGGACCTGTTCCCAGTGAGGGTTGGACTCAGCCAGGGCTGCCCTTTGTCACCGGTTCTGTTCATCACTTTTATGGACAGAATTTCTAGACGCAGCCGTGGTGTGGAGTGTGTCGAGTTTGGTGGCAGGAGAATCTCGTCTCTGCTTTTTGCGGATGATGTGGTCCTCCTAGCTTCATCCAGCTCTGACCTTCAGCTCTTGCTGGGTAGGTTCGCGGCCGAATGTGAAGCGGCTGGGATGAGGATCAGCACCTCCAAATCTGAGACCATGGTTCTCGACCGGAAAAGGGTGGCTTGCCACCTCCGGGTTGGGGGAGAGGTCCTACCTCAAGTGGAGGAGTTTAAGTATCTCGGGGTCTTGTTCACGAGTGAGGGTAGGAGGGATCGGGAGATCGACAGGCGGATTGGTTCGGCGTCTGCAGTGATGCGGACGCTGAGCCGATCTGTCGTGGGGAAGAGGGAGCTGAGCCAGAAAGCCAGGCTCTCGATTTACCGCTCGATCTACGTCCCAATCCTCACCTATGGTCATGAGCTTTGGGTAATGACCGAAAGAACGAGATCGCGGATACAAGCGGCCGAAATGAGTTTCCTCCGTAGGGTGGCCGGGCTCAGCCTTAGAGATAGGGTGAGGAGCTCGGACATTCGGGAGGGACTCGGAGTAGAACCGCTGCTCCTCCGGATCGAAAGGAGCCAGTTGAGGTGGTTTGGGCATCTGGTCAGGATGCCTCCTGGACGCCTCCCCGGGGAGGTGTTTCGGGCATGTCCTGCCGGCAGAAGGCCCCCGGGTCGACCCAGGACACGTTGGAGAGGTTACATCTCCAATCTGGTCCGGGAACGCCTTGGGGTCCTGCCGGAGGAGCTGGTGGACAAGGCCGGGGAGAGGATGGCCTGGAGCTCCCTAGTTGGGATGCTGCCCCTGCGACCCGGACCCGGATAAGCGGAGGAAGACGACGATGACGACGACGACGACTTATTGATTGATTTTAATTTTTAGCTCCATAAGAGAAAAGTGTTCTTGGTTTCTTCTGAGGCTCTACAATGACAAACATGTTACAATACATGCTAACCAGGTACATCTGTCCTGAGGGATAACCATGGATTGTCATAAAGTGTTCTGCTTCTGACTTCAGGGGAGCAGACTAGATACTCTGAAGTTACAAGTGCAGTATTCTGGCCATAGGGGCGGAGGGGGTTGAGTGACTTTTCATTCATCCTGTAAAGGTCATTTTAGCAGATACTGGCTTAAGAAGATTATATGAAAAATATCAAAATAGTTTCCCTTTAAGTTACTGTGGCCTGACAATTCCTATATGAGACATTTATTTGTCACAGATAGCAAATTTTTCCCAAGTCAACTGGGAGTAATATCAGACACTCACCGAAAGACTAGTTACAAACTACATCAGCTGATCCTGCTGGGAGGCTGCAGCTCTCAGAGCCAAGCCCCCACAATGCGGGTCTGAAAGTGAGGCCGATGCAGAAATGAAATAAATTGCAGTTCCACCCTCATCCACTGGGGGCTGGCGTCAGAAGCGAGCAAATCCTCATTGACTCCCATATTAAAAATACCAATTTCACAGCAGAAATATGCATGTTTACAGCGTGGTTCCAAAACCTGTTTTTGGTTTAATTGATCATGACAACTCTGAGGGGGGTGATTTTTTTTGTCACTCTTCTGTTTAAGTGTATTAAATGCCTAAAATTCTGTATAATTAATGAGCATCAGACCCACATGACCGCAGAGCTAGCTCCGTGGAAAGGCCTCAGTAGACTCAGTCTGAGCCTCGGTCTCACCTGAAAACTGTTCTGCGATTTTTAGTCTCTGAACTTAGACCATAAGTTGTAGCGTTTGTGTTTTTCTTTTTTGGATATTATTTGTGCAATTGTTGGACAAAATGACTTGCTGTGGTATTAATTGCACTAATAGAGCATCCAAAGAGTCTCCACTTCATTTTTTTCGGTAAGTAAAATTATATTTCTTTATTTATGCCGATGATTTTAGGTCACTGCTGCCAGGGCCGGAGTGGGACACATTTTCAGCCCTGGAGTTTCAGACCCCAGACCGGCCCACTTAACGAATTATTATTAAAATCATGTTAGAACTTTATATGTATAGTCTACAAAAGCACACTACTCGGTAAAGCCTTGTAATTGTAAAGCAAGAAAGAGTTGAAAGAGTTGAGTTGCTTTACAAGAAAGAGCAACTCTTGTAAAGCAAGAAAGAGTTGATTTACAATGTAGGTTTATTTGAACATCAGTGCACATCTCCAACATTGTTCTTTACAACACATTCTCTAACAATATAACAATCTACATTCTGTTCAAACAGCTGTTCTGAGATTTTCAAACCTTTAAAATGAAATGACTCAGCACTCCCTTTCACACTTTTTCCAGTTTCCCTAGACTCGCCTGCACACAATTAAAATAATCATCTGTAAAGCTTTAGCACATTTGATATGGAAAACACATTTTTGTAACCAATTAAAATATTTTCTATGGCAAAATATGCAGACTTATTTCATTTTACTTTCATTCTAATAGCGATCTGTTGTGGGCTTTGTGCATTTACTAATAAAAATACATCAGGTCACTACTATTATTTGGACATTAAAATTATTATAATGAAACTGATGTTTGCTTGTTTGCACATGAGTTGGCTCACCTAGTCCTTCTATCCCAACAGGAGCAATACCCTCACTGCTGGCTCCTGGCTCTTCTTCTGACACTACATTGTGTGAAAATGGTCACAATTCAGCATTCATTTTCCTTTTTTACACGCTTTCTGATCAATGCTGAATCATCTAGCATTTTAGAACACTTTCATATAGAGCCAGGATAGTTTTCATCATATAAATTTTAATAATATTCAGTTCACTGACTCAATAAGTAATCCTACCTGTACATGCCCGCTCTGGAATTGTGGGCTTCTGCCTGGTGCTTATTAGGCTACTGGATCTTGTGTTTGACTCTGACAAGACAGTTTGGTGGCATCAGTCACATCATACTGTTAATGATATTACATAATGTTATGTCATGATGCCATATAATTCATTATTGATGCTTAATTAACTTGAATGGTGATTTGCAGCCGGTAAAGTTTAACATCTTGTCAGGTTCGATGGGCTGAGCTGGAGTGGTCATGAGACCCAGGCGCGGAGAGAATGGTGGATGGAGACTGATATGTGGCAGCGTGGGAAGTTCTCTTCCCGTATGGTTCGTAGAGTTAGTGTCTTAGGTCTTAGAATGGCTTGGCGTCTATTGTTAGATGATGACTGAGTGCCGGCTCCGCTGTGACAGGTCCTTAAATAGGCTCAGCGGGATGACGTCACCGGGAAGCGTCGGTGACAGGCATGCTGGGAACTGGAGTGCAGCGCCAGCCCGGCCCGCAGAGGAGGTTAAGAGGAGGAGTTCATGACAGGACCCCCCCCCCCCCCGCGAGGGACGGCTCCAGAAGGCCCAGGGCGACGAGACCAGAAATCAGCCAACAGGGAAGGATCCAGAAACGAGCGGGCAGGCTCCCAGCTACGCTCCTCCGGACCGTAACCCTGCCAGTCCACCAAATACTGCCATCCACGGCCCCGGCGGCGGGCGTCCAGAATCTTGCGGACGGTGTAGACGGGGTCCCCATCGACATCTCGGGGCGTCGGCACCCGGGCCGGAGGCGGATGGAGAGGAGAAGACACCACCGGCTTGAGCTGTGAGACGTGGAATACCGGGTGCACCTTAAGAGTGGAAGGGAGGCGCAGCCGGTAAGCGACCGGACCGAGGACATCTCGGACTGGGAAGGGCCCCAAAAAGCGAGGCGACAGCTTCCTGGAACCAGCCGGAAACCGGAGGTTTGCGGTAGAAAGCCAAACCCGGTCACCAGGCTGGAACACAGGGCCGGGCCGGTGGCGGCGGCGGTGTTGTCGGGAGTACTCCGTATTAGCCCGGGTGATGGCGGCGCGAGCCCTGATCCAAGCGAGACGGCAGCGGCGGACCATATCCTGAGCCGCCGGAACCTCCACCTCCGGCACCTGATGGTCGAAAAGATGGGGCTGGTATCCGTAGCAGGTCTCGAAGGGCGATAGACCCATGGCGGAGGACGTCTGGAGGTTGTGAGAGAGCTCCTCCCATAGGAGGTAACGAGGCCAGGTGGACGGTTGAGACGAGGCGAAGCAGCGTAAGTAACGCCCAAGCTGCTGGTTTGCTCTCTCCGTCTGACCATTAGTCTGGGGATGATAGCCTGACGACAGACTGGCGGAAGCGCCCACCAACCGACAGAAAGCCTTCCAGAAACGTGAGATGAACTGAGGCCCTCTGTCAGACACCACGTCCTGGGGGAATCCGTGGAGCCTCACCACATGATCGAGGAGGAGCTCCGCCGTTTTCTTAGCCGTGGGGAGCCCTGCCATAGCCACTAAGTGCACAGCCTTCGAAAAGCGGTCGGTGATGGTGAGGATGGTGTCCAGGTGGTCGGCAGCGGGAAGCCCCGTGACAAAGTCCACACCTATGTGCGACCACGGCCTTTTAGGCACAGGGAGCGGTTGCAATTCCCCGGCTCCAGGTTGGGTGGTGGACTTAGACCGGGCGCAAGTGTCGCATGCAGCGGTGTATTCACGCACGTCCTTTCTCATAGAGGGCCACCACAGGGCCCGGCGGAGGAACTGGAAGGTACGAGCCTGGCCTTGGTGTCCCACGAGCCGTGAACTATGCCCCCACCTCAAGGCCTCCTGTCGACACACGGCCGGAACGTAAAGGCGGTTAGGAGGCGTCTCTGGGGGCGCCGGGTCCGCCGGGTCCGCCGGGAGAGCCGCCCGGATGGAGGCTTCCAGGGGCCATTGCAGGGCGGCCAAGAACCGTTCGGTCGGGAGGATGGACCTCGGTTCAGGAGGCCTTGGATCCTGGGTGTGTTGACGGGACAGGGCGTCCGCCTTGAGGTTCTTTGAGCCGGGGCGGTAGGCGATGTGAAAGTTATAAGGTTCTAAAAAGAGGGCCCACCGGGCCTGACGAGGGTTGAGTTGGTGAGCGGTCTGAATATGGATGAGGTTCTGATGATCACACCAGATTAGAAAAGGAGTGGGGGTACCCAGGAGCCACTGTCGCCACTCCTCCAGGGCCCACTTTATCGCCAACAATTCCCGGTCCCCGACCCCATAGTTCTGCTGGGTAGGAGAGAACTTCTGGGAAAAGAATGTGCAGGGATGGAGTTTGGAGTCCTGGCCACGTTGTGACAGTACGGCTCCCGCGCCCGTCTCAGAGGCGTCCACCTCCACAACGAAAGGCCGTGTTAGGTCCGGGTGGAGGAGGATGGGCTCGCTTTCAAAGCGGCGGACCAGCTCATGGAAGGCAGCAACGGCCTCCGGGGAGAGGCGGAAAGGGCGAGGCTGATTGGTTGTTTTCGTCAGGGAAGTTAATGGTGACGCCAGGGCGCTGAAGTTGCGGATAAACCGGCGGTAGAAGTTGCAGAACCCCAGGAAACTCTGCAACTGCTTCAGGGTCTTGGGTAGTGGCCACTGCGCGACCGCCTGAACCTTCTGTGGGTCCATGCGCAGGCCCTGGGAGGAGATGATGAATCCCAGAAACGAGGTGGACTCCTGGTGAAAAGCACACTTCTCCAGTTTACAGAACAAGTCGTGCTCCAGGAGGCGTGACAGAACGGCTCGAACATGCTGGGTGTGTTCCTCGGCCGTGCGGGAGTAGATGAGGATGTCGTCCAAATAAACAAAAACCCAACGACCCAGCATGTCACGGAGGACATCAGTGATGAAACGCTGGAAAACGGCAGGGCTGTTGCAGAGGCCGAAGGGCATGACCAGGCACTCATAATGTCCAGTGGGTGTAATGAAAGCGGTTTTCCACTCCTCTCCTTCCTTTATGCGGATGAGGTTGTATGCACTGCGGAGGTCCAGCTTGGTAAACAGTGTGGCTTGGGCAGTGGCGTCCAGAGCCGTGCTCATTAAGGGAAGAGGATGGCGGTCCCTGATGGTGATTTTATTCAACCCACGATAGTCTATACAGGGCCGGAGGTCACCTTCCTTCTTCTTCACAAAGAAGAACCCTGCCGCCCCAGGAGACGTGGAATGTTGGATAAACCCCTTCTGGAGAGCCTCATTGATGTAAGCGTCCATCGCCTGGGTCTCTGCCGGGGAGAGCGAGAACAGCCGACCCCGAGGCGGGGTGGTTCCGGGCTGAAGCCTGATCTCCAGATCGTAGGGGCGATGAGGAGGCAGCTTGGTGGTAGGCTCCTTTGCAAAGACCCGAGCCAGATCGTGGTATTGGGGTGGAAGGAGTGTTAAATCCACGTCCTTGGGTGGTGTCTCCCTAGGCTGTGATCCTGGAAGGAGTGTTAAATCCACATCCTTGGGTGGTGTCTCCCTAGGCTGTGATCCTGGAGACGGATGACGAAGGCGACAGTTAACACCCCATGCCATGACTTTACTGGTGGACCAGGAGATGTGAGGGTCGTGGAGGCAGAACCAGGAATGACCCAGAATGAGAGGAGTCGTAGGGGCGTGAATGACCAAGAAATGAAGGGTCTCTACGTGTTCTCCGATGGTCATCCGGAGGTTCTGGGTTCGGTGCGTGATCGGATATGGCATGAGAGGGCGCCCGTCCACTGAGGTGACAGGAACGGGATGATCGAGGAGGGTGAGTGGAATCTTGAGCCGGTTGACCAACCCCTGGTCGATAAAGCTTTCTGCAGCTCCGGTGTCGAGGAGGGCCACCAGGGGGACCGGTCCTTGGCTCAGCTGGAAGGAGACCGAGAGGGTGGTGTGATGAGGAGCTGCATGAGTGGAAACTCCGCGTGAGGCAGCTCCTACGCCGACCCGGAGGGACCGTTTCCCGGGCGTATGGGGCATGTTGCACGGGGATGACCCAGAGCCCCACAATAGGCGCATCGTCCCTCCTGAAAACGGCACGCCCGTTCCTCGGGGGGCAAATGACCCAGTTGCATGGGTTCCTCCATGGGTTGGTTCTCCTGACGGCGGGGGAAAGTTCGGGATTGTACGGGAACCGCCCTCACTCCTGGTCTGGTGAGGAGGCAGCGGTCCAGCTGGAGAGCCAGGTCCACCGCCTGGTCCAGGGTGGTTGGAGCCTCGTGACCAATCATGCCCTCACGGATGCGGGGTGACAATCCCTCCAAGTACACAGCCTTCACCGCGGCATCACCCCAGGTTAGACGGGCAGCGGTGGTCCGGAAACGTGAGGTGAATTCGGCCACGGTCTGAGAGCCTTGTCGAAGCTGGAGCAGGCTTGTCTCATCTGCGACCTCGCTGCTGGGATGAACGAATGCCTTCTTCAGTTCTTTCACGAAGGCTTCATAGTCGTTGCAGACTGGGGACTTCTGATGGTACAGAGCAGCCGCCCATTCACCGGCTCGCCCAGTCAGCAGGGAGGTTAACAGAGCCACGCGAGAGCAGGAAGTCGGGTAGCGTGCCGGCTGACACTCAAAAGTCATTGACAGAACGGCCAACATGCTCTCCGGGGATCCTTTAATCCCATCCCATTTCTCTGGGAGACTTAGATACGGCTCCACCACGTTAGGAGTGGCAGATGACTGTCGTTGGAGGGCTGAGGAGAGTTGGACTACCAGTTCGGTGACGGAATCGAGTTTGGATGCGAGGCGATCAGTAACAGCACGCAGCTGATTGTTCTCCACACGGAGTTGGGCGTTGTCCGCCTCCTGTCGTTCGACTCGGCTGAGCAGCTGCGCTACCTCAGCTCGCAGCTGTGCGATCTCCGCTGGGTCTACTCGTGTCTCAGTCATCCTGTCAGGTTCGATGGGCTGAGCTGGAGTGGTTATGAGACCCAGGCGCGGAGAGAATGGTGGATGGAGACTGATATGTGGCAGCGTGGGAAGTTCTCTTCCCGTATGGTTCGTAGAGTTAGTGTCTTAGGTCTTAGAATGGCTTGGCGTCTATCGTTAGATGATGACTGAGTGCCGGCTCCGCTGTGACAGGTCCTTAAATAGGCTCAGCGGGATGACGTCACCGGGAAGCGTCGGTGACAGGCATGCTGGGAACTGGAGTGCAGCGCCAGCCCGGCCCGCAGAGGAGGTTAAGAGGAGGAGTTCATGACACATCTTGACTTGCCTTACCCGTTTTATCTTCATTTGAAGTTAAAGACCGCGAGCTTGTTTGAGAAAAAAAGGTGCTCATTTTTGCACATTTAGCTGCATCTGTTTTCAGCGCTTTCCTCTTTTTAATTCTTGCCTTCTCCGCGCCACCCTTGCTCCTTCTACTTTCCATCTTTCCGTCAACTGCGTGGTCACGTGGTGCGCACAGGCACATACGGGGGAAAAAAAACAAGCTGCAGCCTGCAGGTAGACAGCCGGGAGGAGCGTATGTGATCAGCCCGGCGGCCTCAGTGCCATGACTGAACACCGGCACCAAAAAATAAAAATAAAATGATAAAAAACAAAAACGAGAGCACCGGCCCCATGCGGCCCAAACATCGCGCGGCCCACCGGGAATTCTCCAGACCCTCCCGATTAGCCACTCCGGGCCTGACTGCCGCTCTTGCACTAGCTGAGCTTAGATTTTAACATGTACTGTCTAACCATGAAATTTAAATGTAATAGGGTAAAACCCAGTGCATTTAGCATAACACTGCATTTTAGAAAATGGGTTGAAATATAACATGTTGGTGGAGCTGGGTTCCGACTATCGGTGTGGTCCCCTCCCCGCAGCTCGGCACATCTCTGATCGCCACGGCGCTTGTCCGCTGTGCAGGCTGCCGGCTTGTGGAGCTCTCGGATGGAAACCGATGTTTTCCACCCGGTTCTCTCCAGCGGCAGATCTGCGCATCTCTGATCGCAGCGGTGTTTGTCTGCTGCACGGCTGCCGGCTTGTGAAGCTCTCGGGAGACCTCTGTGTTCTACCCGGTTTTACCCAGCGGTCAGCCCGGCGTATCTGTGAATCAGAATCTCTGGTGTTGTGCACAGTTAACTCTGGTTGTAGCTAGGTTGCTACCTCCGTTAGCTTAGCTCCCACCTCTGTGTTAGCTTTGGGTTAGCTTCAGGTTAGCTTGTAGCTACATTAGCTCAAAGCTGCCAACTCTCACGCACTGAGCGTGAGACGCACGCATTTGACCCTCTTCACACGCTCTCACGCCACACCTCCAATATCTCACGCTAAACCAGTGCCTGTGCTCCCCAAACACGCATCACGCACAGTGTGTAGGGCTTATGAAAAAAACCAGATGATATTAATGATGGCATTAGCTACTGAACAACATGCACACAAACAACACGTAATGATTTAACTGGCGTTATTTCACACATAATTCCATCTGTATAATCCAAGCCGATGTGCTTTTTTCTGCTCTGGTTGTGAGATGGGCGGAGCGGTAAGCTCCACCTGCTGTTGATGGGAGGGGCATGCCCGGTTCATCCAGAACGGTGAGCTGTGGCTGTGCGTGCCGCCATAATGACATGCTATATTTAGAAATGCAGCCGCGTTGCCAGCCGGTGTTGACGGAGCTTCAGTCCTGAATGTTTTTCTTTTGTCTTCACTCATCAGCCACAGATCGCTGCTCTCGCTCACAGCAAGCTGGGCTTCCTACCGTGGTGCCTCACTCACGCTCCCTCTCCTACATTAGTTTGTGACGTGGATTCCTAATGTTTTAAATTGCCGCTTCACCAGTGTGTTTTTTTCTGTTTGTGAGACGAACGCCTCCTCCATAACCAGGTTTCTGGTATGGAAGCCTGGAAAGGCCAAAATTCCTCAAATGTTTTTTTTTCCTACTGGCTGATATGAATGAATATAATAGAATAGAGTAAATGTTATTAGTCCCACAGTGGGGACATCCACTCATTACAGCAGCACACACACTTAAGAGACACAGATTACAGTAAAACTGATTCCAGCCATGTTTTCTTTGATAACTTCAATAACATAATGCTAATGACCCACATGAACATAATCCTCTGTTTAGTGGATGCAACTACATCATGAAGTTAGCTTAACATGATAGATTTTTTTTTCTTGGCAGGAAATAATAACTGGTAATATTATGGATGACATGATAATGCTCACCCCTAGACAGGGGCGGATTTAGGACTGAGGAAGATCCGGGGCTTAACACACGTTCGCGCATGCATGCGCGCACACACGTGACACGCACTAGTCAACATCATATATATATATATATATATATATATATATATATATATATATATATATATATATATATATCTTGTACCACATAATTTTTAATCTGAAGCTAAATATTAAGCATATTCAGGGCAGAGTATTGTTCCTGTTAGTGTTTAGTGTGAGATGATAGTAAATATTCCCTTTCTTTCTCCAACAACTTTACCTGATAGTAAGCTAACTTTAGGCAAACCAGCAGCACAACAAATATTTTCAAATAAGACTCACAAACCTGAGTCAGCACCAGTCTCATCAAAGCTGGGGTTCTGTCGTTGTACTTTTGGTCTAAAAAAACGTCCTTATGTCCATCTTCACTCATGTGTTTCAGACAGAGTGTGTAGACGAAGCCGGCTTCTGAAGGGCTTCTTCTTCAGTGGTGGAGGCTCAGGACGGCTGTATACAAGCTACTGCCAGCTGCGCCCTCTCAGTTGGACTTTGGTACTGCATGTTACTTCCGCGATTTAGATCCGGGGCTTATCATGAAAGATCCGGGGCTTCAGCCCAAGTAGCCGGGCCTAACGCCGCCCCTGCCCCTAGACGGAATTTAAAACATTTACATTATTTATAATTAAAAGTTCCTGTAACTCTTTACTGCAGGCAGGCAGACAGACAGACAGACGGACGGACGGACGGACGGAGGACAGATAGATAGATAGATAGATAGATAGATAGATAGATAGATAGATAGATAGATAGATAGATAGATAGATAGATAGATAGATAGATAGATAGATAGATAGATAGATGATAGATAGATAGATAGATAGATAGATAGATAGATAGATAGATAGATAGATAGATAGATAGATAGATAGAAAGATAGATAGATAGATAGATAGATAGATAGATAGATAGATAGATAGATAGATAGATAGATAGATAGATGGATAGATGGATAGATAGATAGATACAGGGTATCTGCAGGTTTAAGGTAAGCTCCACCTGCTTGGGACTGAGCGTTTGTGGAAGAAAACCCATCTCCACGTCCATCTGCTGCACCTAAAGGATCTTCTGACATCCTTTAACTCTGCAGTCAGAGAAGCCAGGGTTTCCTATTTCTCCAATCTGGTGTCCCAGAGCAAAGGTAACCCCAAGGTGCTGTTTAACACCATCAGCAGCATCATCTCTCCAGCCTCTCCTACAGCCTCCGCCCACTCTGTTACAGACTGTGAGAACTTTCTGTCTTTCTTTGTGGACAAAGTCAATAAGATTAGATCTAGCATCTCTCCTTCAGTCTTATCGCTGTCTCTCCAGACTCCAGCTAGGCCCATCATCCTAGATAGATTTGCTCCTGTTTCTTTGCCTGAGTTAACCAAACTAGTTAACTCTACGAAGACCTCTGCATGCCCCCTCAACATCTTACCCTCATCTTTGTTTAAAAGTGCTTTTCAGTCCATCGGTCCCAGCGTGCTCTCTATAATTAATGCTTCTCTGGTTTCTGGTCAGGTCCCTGCTTACTTTAAGAACGCTGTAATCCACCCACTTCTTACAACACCGAGTCTCGACCCCTCTCTCCACAGCAGCATCAGACCCATCTCTAAACTTCCGTTCATCTCCAAGATCTTGGAAAAGGTTGTGGCTAAACAACTCACAGCTGCTCTTGATGAACATAACATCTATGATAGCTTCCAGTCAGGTTTTCGTAGAGCTCATTCTACTGCAACAGCTATTTTTAGGGTCTCTAATGACCTTCTGACTCACAGTGATGCAGGGGACTGTTCTGTTCCTGTCCTGCTGGACCTGACTGCAGCCTTTGACACTGTTGACCATCACCTGCTACTGGAGAGGCTGAGAGACTGGGTCGGCCTATCAGGATCTGCTCTGGAGTGGTTCTCCCCTTATCTCTCTGAGCGCTCCTTTTCTGTGGCCGTCTCCAAGTTTAGGTCTTCCACCACCTCTCTTACCCATGGTGTCCCACAAGGTTCTGTGCTGGGGCCTCTGCTCTTCCTCCTCTATCTGCTTCCTCTTCAGCACATCCTGAGCTCCTTCAAAGGAATCTCCTACCATCTTTATCCAGATGACATCCAACTGTACATCTTCTTCAAGCCCCATGAGATGTCTAAGCTGCAGCTGTTACACACCTGCTTAGACTGTATCAAAACCTGAATGGCTGGGAGCTTTCTACAGCTGAATGAAGATAAGTCTGAGATCCTCATCTGTGCCCCAGACAAGCTGGTTCCCAAAGTCAGAGACTCTCTTGGTCAGCTTGCTTCTCACACCAAACCTTCCATCAGAAATCTTGGCGTGACCTTTGACCTAGCTCTCACCCTGGATTCTCATGTCAGTTCTCTTGTTCGCTCTTCCTTCTTCCATCTCAGGAACATTGCTAAGCCGAGTCCCATTCTGTCCCGCTCTGAACGTTAGACAGTTATCTACTCCTTCATCTCCTCATGCTTGGACTACTGTAACTCTCTTTTCACGTGTCTGAGTAGAACCTCCCTTAACCGTCTACAGATGGTTCAGAATGCCTGTGCTCGGCTTCTGACCAAGTCCTTCAAACACACCCACATCACCCTGCTTCTCCTCCAGCTTCACTGGCTGCCAGTGTCAGCGCGTGGCAGTGAATGAAGCGGAGGCAAGGATCCATATGCGGATGAGGGAAGCAGGTAAGCAGGCAGAACGATTAAAGGTTTTAATAGGGAACACGCCAACATAGAAACAATGATCCAACAAGAGACACAGAACTGAAGGGGTTTAAATACAAGAGGGCTGGGAGCTTGGGTGATTGGCAAACGAGAGGCAGGTGGGAGCAATTAACATGGACACAGGACTGAACCAAAAGGAGAGACAGGACAGGGTGTGACAGTACCCCCCCCCCCCCCGTCACCCCCCCCCCCCCCCCACCTCAAAGGGCGGTTTCCAGACGCCCACAGGAACACAGAGCAGGGCGGGAGGAGGGGGACCTGGAGGGAGGGCCGAGAGGGACCGAGGGACCGATGGAGAGGAGGCAGGGTCCAGTAGAGTCCGGGGGCCTGCGCCTGGGGCAGAGGAGGCAACGACGGGCTCTTGGGGGCCTGCGTCTGTGGCAGAGGAGGAGGCGACGACAGGCTCTTGGAGGCCTGCGTCTGTGGCAGAGGAGGCGGTGACGACGGGCTCTTGGGGGCCTGCGTCTGTGGCAGAGGAGGCGGTGATGATGGGCTCTTGGAGGCCTGCGTCTGCGGCAGAGGAGGAGGCGATAACGGGCTCTTGGGGGCCTGCGTCTGTGGCAGAGGAGGAGGCGACGACGGGCTCTTGGGAGCCCGCGCCTGGTGAGGGCAAGACTGGCGGTGACCGGAGGCAGTGACCCCGGAGGACAAGTCTTTGACTTCTGGACTGGAGGCGGTGGCGACGACCTCAGGGCTGGAGGCGGCGGCGACGACCTCAGGGCTGGAGACGGCATCACCGGCCCCTGGGCCGGAGGCGGTGTCGTCGGCCTCAGGGCTGGAGGCGTCGTCGTCGACCACGGGACTGGAGACGACGGCGTCGACCACGGGACTGGAGACGACGGCGTCGACCACGGGACTGGAGACTACGGCGTCGACTGCTGGACTGGAGATGGCGTCGACTACTGGACTGGAGACGGCGTCGACCACTGGACTGGAAGAGGTGTCGACCACAGGACTGGAAGAGGCGTCGACCACAGGACTGGAAGAGGCGTCGACCTCTGTCGACTTCGGGTCCGGGGGCGTTCTATCCCAGAATTCTTCCCTGAATTCCCTGTCAGAAATCTAAGATTTAAAGTCAGAATTCTGAGAGAAAAAAGTAAGAATTCTCTTTCTTTTCTTTTTTTTCCTTGTCAGTGGCTCTAATCCTTTTCTGTACAGAGTAGAAATAAATAAAAAAAGTCAATATTAATAACGGAACCTGTGACATGGTCAAAATGGCGGTGGTGGCTTCCTCCCTTTTTTCCTCAAAAACGTGTTATTGGAGCCTGACCTTAATGGCATTACATTAATCTCCGAGAACAAAGCAAGGAACCTTGGTGTTATCTTTGACCAGGACATGTCATTCAAATCCCAGGTTTCACAAGTTTGGCAGATTTCCTTTTTCCACCTTCGGAATATTGCTAAGATTAGAAGCATACTTTCCAGGAGTGATGCTGAAAAACTAGTTCATGCATTTATTACATCAAGACTGGATTACTGTAATTCATTACTCTCAGGAAGTCCACAGAATGTAGTTAAAAGTCTTCAGCTTGTCCAAAATGCTGCAGCTAGAGTTCTGATGAGAATTAAAAAGAGAGATCATATCTCTCCTGTCTTAGCTTCCCTACATTGGCTACCTGTTAAATTCAGAATAGATTTTAAGATCCTTCTTCTCACATATAAAGCTCTTAGTAATCAAGGTCCATCATACATCAGTAATCTGATTGTTCCATATGTTCCTAACCGAGCACTTCTCTCTCAGACTGCAGGTCTACTGGTGGTTCCAAGAATATCTAAACTTAGGATGGGAGGCAGATCTTTTAGTTATCAGGCTCCTCTCCTGTGGAACCAGCTCCCAGCTTTAGTCCGTGAGGCAGACACTTTGTCTACTTTTAAGAATAGGCTTAAAACATTTTTATTTGATAGGGCTTATAGTTAAAATCTGATGTTAGCCTAAATCTGGACAGGTGGGGGATTACAGGGAGGTGGAGTGTACAGTCGGTAAAGACGGCTCTCCCTTGCCCTGCCTCCAACATGCCTACATCTAAATAGGATAGGTTATCCAGAGTTAACTCTGTAGTTATGCTGCTATAGGCTTAGACTGCTGGAGGACACACTGACCACTTTTCACACTCTACTGCTTTCTTCTACAGTCTGCTCTTTAACTGTACTATTTTGTGCAATTTCAGCTGTTAACTTTATTTTCTCTGTGAGTGTTTTTCTCCCCAGAAGAAGCTGCGATGACGTTCTGCTGAGCTGTGGTGGCCTCATGGAGGGGGCCATTGACTAGCACACTGCTGCTAACCACTAATACATTCTCTCTCTCCTGATAATAACTTTTTGTTTTCATTGACTTTTGATGTGCTAATACTAGTTTATCCGTTTGATTATAGATCCACTAGGATAAATACAATAAAGTTTATCTTTCACCAAATACAATATTTACTAAGACATCACAATATAACTATAGACACATTACTTGTCTGTGTGTGTGTGTGTGTGTGTGTGTGTGTGTGTGTGTGTGTGTGTGTGTGTGTGTGTGTGTGTGTGTGTGTGTGTGTGTGTGTGTGTGTGTGTGTGTGTGTGTGTGTGTGTGTGTGTGTGTGTGTGTGTGTGTGTGTGTGTGTGTGTGTGTGTGTGTGTGTGTGTGTGTGTGTGTGTGTGTGTGTGTGTGTGTGTGTGTGTGTGTGTGTGTGTGTGTGTCTGCCTGCTCTGTCTTCTCGATCCCCAGTGAGTCGTGGAGGATGGCTGCTTATACTGAGCCGGAATTCTCTGGAGGTTTCTTCCTGTTAAAAGGGAGTTTTCCTCTCCACTGTCGCTGCATTCTTACTTAGTATGAGGATTGCTGTATAGTCACTAGCTGCGTTTTCATGTGCCTAATTTCCTCAATCCGATTGAAATCTTGGTTGATCGGAATTTCCGAATCTCTGTTCACATGGACACGAACTGAAATGATCCGATCATGCCGTGCGTACATACGCACCAAGCATTTAATCCGATTAAATAGGTTGAGCATGCGCAGAGTTGCCTTTCACGAAAGAAAAATTGTAAACAAACGCCATGAAACGAAAAGAAAAATGTAAAAACAGAAATAACTATTCTTCCTGCTTTCCTGATCCATTTATTCAATTTAATATTTTTATTTAGCTCATAGAAGTTACGTTTTCTTCAGTGAATAACTGCAGATATATGCTTTGCTGCATTTTATTGTTGATTAAAATAAGGGAGGGTTATGTCTGCCTCTTGATCAGCTGGTCCGCGGGTCTGAATTGACAGCTGTTGCGCTGCGCTGCGGCACAGAGCGGGGGTGGGGGGGGTAGGGGGGGGGGGTTAGCCTCATGTTTTATTACTGAGCTCTGTTGTGGCTTATTATTAATAACATGTGACGATCAGCTGAAACTGTTGAGAAAAATCTGTTCAAACAAAATAACAGAAGATGTTCAGAAAGTTTAGAAGCCTGTGTTCATCATTAACGAACCGCATCTCAGGTCATCTGCGTTTACGTGCTTTTAACACGGACTTTACTGTCGTCCAGAGTGTTTAACCGAGGACGTTTTCCTACCCAACATCAGCCTCCAATCAGGTCTGTAAAACCCAGATTATGCTGTCTTCTTTACAAGCGCGTCTCCATCACCTGCTGCAGAAGCTGCTGTGTTCAAAGCTGACAGAAACGGGGATCCGTGCGCTGCAACCCCCACGATAAACCTGCGTATTTCCAGTAAAGATTTGAACATCTTTGTCGAATGATTTGTGCAATAATCAGATTTTTATTTTACTTCCACAAAATGCAAGTTCTGAATTAAATATTACTGAAACGGGACGGCTTGTTGTCGGATTTAAAAGCCGCTGCTCGTTAATTACGCTGTCATTTTTGAAGTCAGGCAGTCCAAATGACAGCGGAGAGGCCCGCTGGCTGTTGCACACATGCGCAGTGGGCATTGTTTTACCCCAACAATCCGAATGGCTGTGCACATGCACGTCAATCGGAATGAAGAACGGAATAAACCACCTCTCTCAATCGGATTGAAATTTCAATCCGATCGGGCCGAATCGGATCAGAATATTCTGATTGACATGTTTACATGCAGAATTTTCAATCTGAATGGGCATTCAATCCGATTAAATATGCGCATGTAAACGTGGCTACTGACACTAGTCAGTGACTTGATGCAATTTGCTGGGTTCCTTATATAGGAAACATTATTTCTGATTGGCTTAATGAACTGTGAATTGGAATGTTTATTATGTGAAGTGCCTTGAGACGACTCTTGTCGTGATTTGGCGCTATATAAATAAACTTGAATTGAATTGAATTGAATGTATATATATATATATATATATATATATATATATATATATATATATATATATATATATATATATATATATATGCCCAGATGTGAGCTTCTGTCCTCAGGGAGTGTTTAAGATCATGACAGTTTCAACCCCCCCTTTTCTGTTCTTCTGGCTCTCTCTCTCTCTCTCTCTCTCTCTCTCTCTCTCTCTGTCTCTCTCTCTCTGTCTCTCTCTCTCTCTCTCTCTCTCTCTCTCTCTCGCTCTCTCTCTCTCTCTCTCTCTCTCTCTCTCTCTCTCTCTGTCTCTCTCTCTCTCTCTCTCTCTCTCTGTCTCTCTCTCTCTCTCTCTCTCTCTCTCTCTCTCTCTCTCTCTCTCTCTCTCTATCTCTCTCTCTCTCTCTGTGTCTCTCTCCCCCTGCAATGACTGAGAAAAGAACACGAGCCGATGCTCTTTGGAGAATATTATGCTTTATCTGTGTGCTCCTACAGCATATTTCCAAAGCTGCCCTAGGAAGTCCATTGAAAGGCAGCTCACAACATGTTAAAACACACAACACACTGTTGTTGATGCACTTGGTGCCTCTCAATATTCAGACCACAGTTAATGACATTCACAGCACAGTTGGCTCTGAATTCTTTGCACATCTTTGGAGTGTGAACACTGACTCACACTGGGCTTTGTGTTATGCTTGCTTGGTAAACAATGAGAGCTGCGCTGACAATGAAGGAAACATGAATCACATTTAGACACGAGAAGCCCCAGGGAGGAAGGGCCTGTGTCTGTCTTAAGCAGGCTCATCATGTGTTTTTCAAAGGCAGTGGTATAGGGACACACACTTCCAATAGACAGAGCATTTCTTGTCACAGATAGCAAATTCTTCTCACCACTGACTGAATCACATTAGAAGAAATCTTACTGGTGTGTTGAATATCAAGTGAAGAGGTTATTTACAGCGAGCCAGCAAAGCAGATGGTGTCCCATCTGAATCGTCAGTGTTACTCTGCTGAAATTAGCCTTCCATTTTTTTTATTCATTCATTGAATCAAATGATGGGGTCTTGTTCTGTGTGCGCACGAAGCGGAACAAGTGATAATTCTACTGGAATTCATAACTGTATCCTTCTCAGCAGCAACACTGCAGGTGTTCTCCATGTCCAAAATGTCCATAAGCCAGATCCTTAGTCATAAAGTTGCGCACTATTTTCCGCTACGTTTTCTTTTATTAATCCCAAAGTTTGCATGGAAAGTTGCTTACTTAGTTTTCTGACCCTGTTTTGTGCGTAAGCAAGCTTTATAAATGAGGCCCCAGATAAATCTAATGTTTTCTCCTCACTTTTTACACTCTGGAAACTAATTTGCCTGGATCTTGGTCATTGAAACCAGGCAGTAGGCAAAGCAGCTTTATGTAAAAGGATGTTCCATCCCGTTTCCATATTCCATTCCAGTCATTCTTCTAATCTGGGAGCATTCTGTTAGTTTTAGCTTAGCATGGACAATGCAAGTGAATAGTAACAGCTAGCATTTTGTGTGAAAAGTCATGAGATCAGGGAGACATGAGGTCTTATGTAAGCTGATTCCATCTGTGTGCAGTACAGTAGCTAAAAGCAGCTTCACCCTGTTTGGTTATTAAATAAAACAGTAATACAGAACAAGTCATGGACTCAAAGATTTGGGTCTGTATACAAAGTAAAATGCATTTTCATTTTGGAGTCTGTTATAGCTTTTGATCCAGTTTTGGTAGTGCTGTTTAAAAAAATCTAAATCTTTAAACCTACTGTTTAAAGCAAAAGTATAGCCATAAAGAATCTGAAAACAATTGTTTTACTTCATATGGTTACAGAATACAGCTTCTGTTGTTTATTATACTTTAAAGTACAATAACTATCATGCTTCAGAGAATCAGAGAGAATTTTATTGCCAGCGCTCCAGCAAACCAGAGCATAGGAACTTGACTCCACAGAACAGCCTGACCAAGGTTATACACACAGATATAGACAGAACAGATACAGGCAGACCATGAGAGCAGCCATAACAGCGCTCATTTCTTTTTTCTTTTTTTTTTTTTTTTTTTTTTTTTTTACCGTGTCCTGTCTGGCTGTGAAGCAAGCAGAATTGATGTCTGAATGCTGGTGACAAGCCTTACAGATTTATTCTCAGGTGGAGCATCAAAGCATTTGCTTTTAATGTCACGCCTGATACTTAAAACTTTATTGTTATTGTTGTTGAATGCATTGTAATTCCGACCAGACACAGAGACAGAGGTGAAAGAGAAAGGAAAAGAAAAGGTGGGGAGAGGAGGGGGGGTCCACAAAAATAAACAATAATGAACAAGAGTCTGCTTCTAGACCTGCAGAAAAAGACAAAAAAAAAATACAAAAGGACACAAAAAAGGGACACAACAACAATACAACAAGATCTACCTATCACTGCATCAACCTGATGAAAAACAAATATATATAATCATCATTGCTTAAATGAAGAATCACGATATAGTCTTAAGACCTGTGTTTAACGTGCCCAAGCCCATACTTTTGAGAGCACCATGTGAGCACCTGTGTGTGTACACGCGCTTGATTATTTATGGTTTCTCTATAGGAGCGTCCAACAGAGAGTGTGAGGGACCACAGATCCGCCCCCCAAAGATGCGCAGGAGACGGGGGGAGCTCCAAGTCCCAGAGATCCAGGCGCTGCCCCAGAACGCAGGAACCCCAAGGAGACTGCAACCAGGAAGGCCCCCGCCCCCCTCGAGAGGCACAGAGGATTGCCCCGGGGGGCCACAACCAGCAGCCGGCAGAGTCCCTGGAGATATCAGCGGCAAGCCCACAGGCCCGCCCGCAGCCTCCCACCCCCTAGCCGGCCGAGCCCGGGACCCAGCAACCCGGGACCCAGGGGCGACCACCCCCCGCCGGGGACCCAGCAGAGCCCAGGGACCCAGACCCCACCAAGCAGCCACCGGGATCTATCAGGCAGATGCCAAAATCTTAAACCCCCAGACCCGGTTGCCACGAACACTCAGGCAGACCAAGGCACAAGCCCCCACACCAGGTGTGGCTGGGGGAGGGGGGACGAAGATCTATATCATCAAGAGAAGTTCCAGGAGAGGGGAGGACCCAAAGGCCCCACCTGACATATACAGTCATACACAAACACAGTCACACGCTCCCTCCCCCATGCTCACACATGCACATACAACCCAAGACTTACAAAAATGCACGCCGGACACCCACTCATGCTCCCCATACACACCCTATTCACTCTGGTCCCGGTACTGCTGCACATTGGGTACAACCATCACCGGTAACCAGAGTTTGACCCTTTCTGCTGGGGTGCTGATGAGCAAGCTCCCCCGCCCAACGCTGAGCACAGCAACCCACCACCCCAGACCCCAACCAGACGGCCAGATCTCCCTCCTAGCCTCCAGCCCCAGGAAGCCTAGCAACAACAGAGGTGGCTAAGACCCCTAGTCTCCCTCCGCCTGCTCCAATATAGTGTTGTGTGATCATGAGGTGTATTTCATGGCTGTGGTGAGTGGGCAGTGCGGGCATCATCCGGCATATGCCAGCTGATGCCACCGCACCACCCCACTTCCACCCTCAGCCATCAGTGTCTAAGTGTTGTTTAAAATTGGAAATGGGCACCGGCACTCGGGAGGAGGCTGAAATATCCCCCTGCCAAATGCCGTTGAATGTGCTCACTCCCAAGGCCCTAAGTGTGTGTTTGTGTGGAATGTCGTCAGTGGAAGTGTATAAGGTGCAAATAAAATTGGGGGGCAGGTTGCCACAGGAATGCGGAAATGGGGTCCATAACCGCACTCCCTGACTTGCCCACCCCCCAAGGTCCTATGTGTATGTTTGTGTGATGATGTGAGGGAGCAGGAGGAGAGAAATATGCGGGGATGGGGAGGAATGGCTGGTTGGGCTTAGCCATTCCAGGGAGCCATCTCCCCTACTGGCCCCAATAGGCACTTCTGTTGTCAAACTGCCACCCAGGGCATGGAGACCCCAGCCCATCCTGCCAGGGCCCAAAGCAGCAGCATTACAGGGCCTCACGGAGTCCGAGGGCACCAACCCAGCCCCATCCCAGCAGAATATCTATGCCCACCCCTGCATTTGCACAACTTCCAGAATATATAAGACATGGGACATCCAGGTAAGGTTGGGTCCTCCCCCTCCTGGACCTCCCCCTCCCCTGTGATGGAATGGCAGAGGAGCCAAGGTCTACCTGAGGCCCCCGAACCCGGGCCAGGCACTGCTGCGTGTCCCTGGCGCTCATTTCAATAGATGAAGAGGAGGAGAATTAGGGGAGGGAAAAAAAGGCAGAGCAGATTTACACCCAGCAGGGAGTAGCTCTACTATGCAAAAAACACCTCAACATGTAAGCACGAACATCACAGTTCACAACATGAGACCCGGTGGGTGGGTGGGGGTGGGGTGGGGTGGGGGGTGGGGGGGCGCTGGGATCCTGGTTTCCTCAGCGGGAGCAGCCCGTGTGGCGCTCAGCCAACTGTATCCACAGGTGGGTGGGAGGTCATGGGAAAGTACAGAGCACATTGAGTTCCTCCATTTTGATGACCTCGCTATGCAGAGACCACAATCTGAAGGGGGGGGGGGGGGGGGTAGGTCGGGTTTTCACAGCATCTGTCTGCATTCCTTCCATCGTGGAGGTTGTTGCACGCAACTCCAAGGCTGCTATGGCATCAGATTGGATAACAGGACTTTGTTTTGGTCAGGCAGAGATAATTTTCCTCTCTGCCTTAAAGTCTGTATTGATAATTCAAGTCCTCCAGTGAAGCCAATTTAGGTATTAAACATCTCCACACCGTCCAGTGACCCTCTCCGTGATGACATCCATTTTGTGCACTAATAAAACCTAAGTTTTGTGCACTAATAAAACCTAAAACCAGCTCAGTGGCCTAGTGGTAGAGTGTCCGCCCTGAGACTGGGAGATCAGGATTCGATTCCTGGTCGGGTCATACCAAAGACTTTGAAAAACTGGGACCCAATGCCTCCCTGCTTGACACTCAGCATTAGGGGTTGGATTGGGGGGGTTAAACCACCAAATGGTTCCCGAGCGCGGCTGTGTCTGCAGCTCACCGCTCCCCCAGGGGATGGGTCAAATGCAGAGAACAAATTTCGCACACACATCAGCGTGTGTGACAACTAATGGGACTTTGACTTTAACTTTAATACTGGCAACGCAGCAAGGACATTGTCCAGCTTACGGTTCACCTCGAGTAACGTCCCAGTCTGTGAGGCATCCGCCCGGGCGGTGCTTGCCATGGGTGCAGGTCGCAATCCAATCGCTCCCGGCTTCCCAAATTTCCAGAAAACCAGATATCCTCCCACGCCAATCAGAAGAAATCCAGTGATCATCAAGCCAAATATCCACATATCTTCGACGTCCTCAATGGACAGCTGAGAGAGACAAACGATCCTCCAGACCTTCCAGGAATCGAGCGCATATCCCGCTGCGTGTGTCCCTTGAGGGCAGGTGGGAGCCCCCTCATCCGTTCTCATCATGGAAAATATATTATCAATCGCGTTGAATGACCAATTAATTAAATCCATTTCTAAAAAAAAAAAAGGGAATCCCAGAAGAAATGCAGAGAAGCGCTCTGTAGGCAGACGGGACAAAGAGCCTTGGGGAAAAAGATAAGGGAGCAAAAAGGGAAGCGACTGTACTCTGTGAGTGCCAGAAGAGAAAAGCCGTAGTTTTTTTCTGAAGACTACTGTGAGTGAGAACATGCTCCCTTGAGTTGTGTACACTCTGTGAAGGTGACTTGCTAACAATAAAGCAGACTTATATGGAGTCAATTTTATGTCAATAAGGTCTAGCAAGAGCACACACAATCACGAGAGGATAAGTAAACGTCTGTGAGAGGATAAGTTCCCATCCACTAGCACTCAAAAAGTCCTCTGCGCGTGTTTTAAACTATACACGAGTGCGAAAAAGCACCTTGCGCATGTTTATAAAGCCCCGAGAGCAGATTGTATCAAGTCACGCACAGACAAATGTTCCTGACGCCCGTAAGTGTGGGCATTATGTGCATGGAACTGTTAACACACGCTCGTGCAGCCTGCTCTGCTCTCGGGTAGAAATTCCGCTGTATCGGACAAAGTTCAGTTTTGACAGTTTGGGGGGCGGGTTCCAAGGAGTCGCCTTCCCTAACGTGATTGGTCACTTTCAGACAGAGATCTTTATCACATTTTCCCAGAGTACTTGTTTACTAGAGGTGGGAAAAATGATCGATTCTAAGATGCATCGCGATTCAGCCGTGCACGATTCCGCATCGATGCAGCAATGTGACATAATGAGATTCTCTCCCTATGTCTATGTTGGGGGTCGGCAACCGCGGCTCTGGAGCCGCATGCGGCTCTTCCATCCATCTGATGCAGCTCTCTGTACTTATAAAATAATGAATGGATATTTAAATAAAAAGTTTTATATTTTACTGCATTAATTTTACATCTGTATGCCAATTCTAAATGTAAAGATCGTCTGCGTAAACCTGAACAGCTCCAACCCAGTCTTACTGTGAGACCGGGTTGACGCGTCACGCTTGTGCGTAATCATAAAGGCGCATTCTGAGCTTACGAGGACGTGAGAATCTGGGATTCTCCTCAGCTCCTGGATGTGTCGCCACATTGGAGACAGGAACAAGCGCTATTCAGCCAAAGTTTCATAATCAGGGAACATTTTTTAAGTGACAAGTCTCGCTTCAATGGAAGGAATCTTCCTGCATGCGCTTTGGTTCTGCGATGTGCTCCAAGCCCCTCTCCACAACTTCAGCTTGCTGTGCGCCGTACGTACGCGCTGACAGCGAGCTGCGCTGAGCTCAGTGTCAAGCTCAGATGGGAATCATTTCTTAAGTGATTTAGCGACATCTGCGCGAAACGAATAAAGTGTCAGTTCGTCTGCATGCGTCGGGGTAGTTCTTTCTATTCTTTCTCCGTCAAAATAAACGGTTAAATACGGGAACTATCCGGTCAACACAACACAAGCCCTGCTTTTAACTGTTCTGTTTTCTTGTGAAAATTGTTGCAAAGAGATATAATTTAACTTGATTAACACCAGAGCCAGGCGCACTGCGCCGTTATCTCCGTTGCTGTAAATGAGGGGAAAACAAAATGATCGGATCCTTTTCTGACCTTCACCACCTACAAAGTTTAATTACAACAATCAAACGTGACAGAGCCTGGATTTGTATTCTGAACAGTCTAAACATGTTTTAAAAAGAAACGTATGACAAAAGTGGCACCTGCTCAGTAAAACCACCAACAGGGTGAAAAATATCAAAATATTGTCGGCAGAGACGGGCTACAACTTCTGGATCCACTTTATATAAATCATTTTATTGATTATCGTCTTATGAAAGATAACTTTGACGTACACGAGCGACCGGTACTGGCTGCTGTCTGAGGGTAGGCCCCGCCCACAACGCCGCGGCTGCTGCGGTGTTTTCTTTACTGTGGGAAACGGGTAATAATGGATCTTTGATGGGAACAGGTTGCCGACCCCTGGTCTATGTCTATGCGAGGACAATAAAGTTTTGAGGTTTTACAATTACTTCTGGGGGCAGAGTTGCAATGACATGCGCACTGCGTTGCCCTAGCGCCAATTTGGAACAGAAAAGGCGGACAGGGATACAGGGCCAACATTACCAGTAATCAAAGATGTACCCGTTACATTTAAATCAGGCGTCTGGGCTAATTTCGGTTTTGGGATCCTGGATGTGAAAGAATCACTTAACACAGTATTTGTTTACTATTTTTAAGTTCAGTAATATTCTATCTCAAAGCTGCTCTACCGAAAACATTATTTCTTATATTATTTAAGTAATTATAGGCAGTACACTTTAAACATTATTGCTCACTATAGTGAATAGATGAATGTTCTGTTTTTCAGGGATTTCTAAATCAAAAAGAAATTGAAAACTATTCTACTGCTTTTATTAAGTAATGAAAATTTTTGTGTGAAGAATCGTGATGCATTTCAGACTCAAATCGAATCGATAGGCAGATAATCGGAATCGGATCGAATCGTGAGGCAGGTGAGATGCACACCACTATTGTTTGCGTGCAGAAAACGTCTTTGATTCAACTGTGTCCGAACCCAGGAGCAGGATGCTTGTGAGTACAGGTCCTCGCCGGTCTAGCAAGGTCGGGTCCTTGCTCGACCGCTAAAACCGGAACCCAGCGGCTCTGAATTAGGACAGTCTGGCCTTCACCTCTACGGTGGTCCGCAGGTACCGTCACAGCCGTGGCGGCAGCTACACGCAAAGGAAAAATGCTAAAGCTAGCTAAAATTGAGCAGGAATATTTAAAGAGCTGCTACAACAGCTTCACGTCCATGAGCAGCGTTTGTTCACAGCCGTTTTCAGGTAAAGTAATTTTGTTTATTCTAGAAGCTTTCAGGACTTACTTGTTAACTTTATATGGTTTCATGTATGTTTTAAGCTACAGAATGAACATGTACACAACACATTACTACAGATTATTATCATGTAGGTAATTAATATAAACAAAATGCATTATAAATGTTGAATCATATAAATGTTGAAAATGCAAGCCCTTTTACTCGCCCCGTGAATTCTCCTCATTCATTCTGGCTGCTATTTACATCCCACCGAGCGCTGACGCGCACGTGGCACAGCGCGCACTTGTGGATATAATTCTGTGTGTGGAGCAAAAACACCCCAAATCCCTGATTATTTCCCTTGGCGACTTTAATAAGGGGAATCTGAGCAAAGAACTGCCGAAATACAGACAATTAATTGACTGCCCGACTAGGGAAAACAACACGCTGAATCACTGTTTTGCAACAATAAAGGAAGCCTATCATGCTGTGCTGCGCGTTGTGCTTGGACTTTCGGATCAAGTCATGATCCATCTGATCCTCGCATACAGGCAGAAGATTAAAGCTCTCCAAACCTGTGGTCAGGACATCCAAAAAGTGGACTAAACAAGCTGTGGAAGAACTTCACTCCTGTTTTGAATCAACAGACTAGGATGTGTTCGGATCAGCCACAGACAGCCTGGATGAGTACACAGACACTGAGTACGTTTACATGCAGCCAATATCCGGGTTATGATCGGGTTAAGGTCGGGATTCGGGTTTCTGAGTTGATCAGAATAACCCGTTTACAAGCATAAATAGAAAGAGTTACCTCTAACGTGCATAACCCGATTTAACTGCGGACGTTGGGGTAGCGTCAGGACGTGTGGACTACGTCCAGACGCAATACGCGTCATTTCCGGTTCTTCTTGTGCTGGTATCCGTGAAAACAACAACATGTTTCCCAGTTCGGAAGAGATAGTGACCGCGTTTGTTTGCGCTTTAGTTTCCTCGTCACTCAAAGTGTGGTTGGTGCTGTGCCGCGACTCGCCATTTTGCCCCCAACTTTTTGTTTACTTCCGGTGTTCTGGCGCGTACAAGACGTCTCGCTACTCAAAAGACCAAGATTCTTTGCGAACAGAGCATGCGCAGAACACACGCTTTGATGGGGATATCCCGGTATGCGTTTACACGACCAAGCATTCGGGTTAGAAAAGGGTTACCCCAGGTGTAGTAACCGGGTTTTTAAAAACCCGGTTATGAGCATATCCAGGTTTTTGGCGGTGTTTACAAGGACCTGCGGAACCGGGTTATTATGAATATTCGGGTTTTAAAAGGGTTACTGGCTGCATGTAAACACACTAATTGTCACATCCTACATTAAGCACTGCGAGGACAGCATTGTTCCAACACGCTCCAGGCTGTGCTTCAATAACGACAAACCATGGTTCACAGCTAAACTCAGTCAGCTCAGGAGGGAGAAAGAAACCACATTCAAAAACAGAGACAGCTACAAAAATGCAAAATACATCAACAGGGAGGTGAAAAATGCTAAATCCAAGTACTCTGAGGTTGAAAGAACAATTCTCAGCTAACGACTCGGGCTCTGTTTGGAGGGGGCTTAAGCAAACAACCAACAACAAGTCAAAAAAACCCTCAGTCAACGGAAGACCTGCAGTTAGCAAACAGACTGAATGAGTTCTACTGTCGTTTTGACGACCCACCAATCAATCAGGACATCACCACCCATCAGCTAGATCTACACAACAAGGTCATTCACACCTCCCTGCCCCCAGAAGTCTCTTCACAAAAGCCCCCACCGCCCTCCTCCAACTCACCCCTAACAGTCCTGGAAGAGGATGTTAATAGGATATTCAAGAAGCTAGACACCCACGAGGGTGGACCAGATGGCATGACTCCTTCTACCCTGAGACACTGACTACGTTTACATGCAGCCAATATCCGGGTTATGATCAGGTTAAGGTCGGTATTCGGGTTTCTGAGTTGATCAGAATAACCCGTTTACAAGCATAAATAGAAAGAGTTACCCCTAACTTGCATAACCCGATTTCAATGTGGACGCTGGGGTAGCGTCAGGACGTATGGACTACGTCCAGACGCAATATGCGTCATTTCCGGTTCTTCTTGTTCCGGTATCCGTGAAAACAACAACATGTTTCCCAGTTTGGAAGAGATAATGATCGCGTTTGTTTGCGCTTTAGTTTCCTCGTCACTCCAAAAGTGTGGTGCTGTGCCGCGACTCGCCATGTTGCTCCCAACTTGTTGTTTACTTCCGGTGTTCTGGCGCATACAAGACGTCTTGCTACTCAAAAGACCAAGATTCATTGCGAACAGAGCATGTGCAGAACACACGATATTAGGGCTGCAACTAACGATTATTTTCATAATCGATTAATCTGTCGATAATTTTTTCGATTAATCGATTAATCGGTTTGTTATTGTTTAGCTATTTAACCTATACAAGTGATGAATACATTTCAGTTAAGAAAAAGAAAAACATAAGAGAATTTTGCAGTTGACTGCAATCTATTTTATTGCAGATGAACACAGTCAGTGGCGTAAAATGAGCTAAACAGTGCAAAATATCAGTCCAGAATAATTTTTTGGCATCAAAATATGAGGTAAATTCCATAAAAAATAATGTAGAATCTAGAATAGAGTTTGTAAGTGGTATGCATTGCTGGGGGTGAGTGTCTTGTTCCCCATGTAGTTGTCCATCGTTGCTTGTTTTTTTCTGCATAAGAAACACAAATAGACTGAAATAAGTACACATATAAAATAAAGCAGCACACACACTACAACACTAAATCAATATTACATTATTTGAATTAATTAACAATATACAGTGATCATTTATTTTGACAAAAATGTGTTGTGAGGCGTTTTACAGCGTTAGACGGTAAAACAGCCTTTTAATAGTAAAAAAGGACTTTCTGAATTTCTCCTGTATTTAAAAATTGAAAGCGTACAACTATGCCACGTTATATTCACCTGGATACAGCTCGTCTGTATATTTTTCTCCGCGGAGTTGTCCTTTTTTGAATGAGGAACATAGTTATGTGTTTGTGCCATTTTTCTCTTAACGAGAACATTCTTATAAACAGACGTGCTAAATTTGGCAAGCGCATGATACACAACACGGAGATTCACGATTGCATCTAGTCAATCAGAAGTAGAACACCGTAAACTGACGTGGCAAAAAAAAAACATGTTTAACATCCACTATAACGAACTCAGCTAACACTAAGTCCCAAATTTGATCTGCGTTAGCTTGCTTATTTTCTGTTACTTACCGGACATTCCTCTGCTGCATCAGCCCCCACGTTTTCGTCTCAAATGTTCACTTAGGGACGTCGTGCTTCCGCCGTGCCATGGTTTTTGCATATTTTGCAGGTCACCGGTCTTTTCAAGGCATCTAGTGAAGTGCTCCCATACTCGTGAGGTTTTGGTCCAGGGTTTCTCTTGTTTTGTCGCTTCTATTTTTCTTCCGTATTTCTTGTTGATCCGCCATCTCTCACAGCAAGATGAGCGTCAGTAACGTGATACGTCATGAAAACCGAGGGCACTTATTGGCTCATTTCTTCTTCTACGGCTCCACTGGTAGATCAGTGGCTCATTACTGCCACACACTGGCGGCAAATTTAACAGATTGTAACCGATGTCAGATTGTGGTAAAAAATAGACTTTATGCGGTAAAATATGATTATTAAACAACTAATCGATGACTAAAAAAGTTGTTAACTATTTTAATAATCGATTATAATCGATTAAATCGATTAGTTGTTTCAGCTCTACACGCTATGATGGGGATATCCCAAAATGCTTTTACACAACCAAACATTCGGGTTAGAAAAGGGTTACCCCAGGTTATTGTGAATATTCGGGTTTTAAAAGGGTTACTGGCTGCATGTTAACGCACTCACTGTGCAGAGGAGCTGAGCCCTGTCTTCACAAAGGTCTTTAACACCTCTCTGGACTCATGTCATGTTCCAACTTGCTTCAAATCCTCCATTATTGTCCCAGTCCCTAAAAAAAACAAAGATCACTGGACTAAATGTCTACAGGCTGGTGGCACTGACATCAGTAGCCATGAAGTCCTTTGTGCGCCTGGTCTTGAACCACCTCAAAAAAAATCACAACCCCTCTTCTGGACCCCCTGCAGTTTGCCTACAGAGCCAACAGATCTGTAAATGATGCAATCAATCTCACCCTTCACTTCATCCTGCAACATCTGGACTCCCCAGGAACCTACGCAAGGGTACTGTTTGTAGACTTCCGATCAGCATTTAACACAGTCTGTCTAGCTTCAGGACAAGCTATCTGTGCTGAACGTGCCCGACCCCATCTGCCGGTGGATCACAAATTTTCTGACAGTATGTTTACAGCACGAGGCTGGGAAAAAAAATTCTCAGACACCTGAATCACCAACATTGGAACCCCCCAGGGCTGCGTCCTCTCTCCTTTACTCTTCTCCCTCTACACTAACAGCTGCACCTCAAACCACCAGACGGTGAAACTGGTCAAGTTTGCGGATGACACCCCCTCATTGGCCTTATCTCAGATGGGGACGAGTCTGCATACAGAGGAGAGGTGGAGCGCCTTGCGTCCTGGTGCAGAAACAACAACCTGGTAGCCTGGCAAGCCAGACTAAATAAATATATTATTTATTTTGCAAACTTTGCAAAGCAAGAATTTGGTCTAGTTCACTAGGCTAACAACCTGGTGCTGAACGAGCAAAAGACAGTGGAGATGATTGTAGACTTAAGGAAAACACCGGCACCACTGCCCAGCATAAACCTGACAGACAACCAGATTTCACCTGTGAACTCCTTTCGCCTCCTTGGGTCCATCATCACCCATCACCTCAAATGGGAGGTGTTCATCAATATCCTCATCAGGAAAGCCCAGCAAAGGATGTTCTTCTTGCACCAACTGAGGAAGCTCTGCATGCCAGCCACGATAATGATCCAGTTCTACACGGCCATCATCGAATCAATACTCACCTCCTCCATCACTGTGTGGTACGCAGGAGCCACTGCCAGGGACAAACAAAGACTGCAATGGGTAGTGCGCTCAGCGGTGAAAGTAATCGGATGCAGCCTTCCATCAGTACATGACCTGTACAACTCAAGGGCTCCGAAATTTGCAGGTCGGATAACAGCGGACCCCTCTCACCCTGGCGCACCACCATCAGCCTCAGCCTGAAGAAGCCTGCAGCCGCCGGCGAAACGTAGCGACAAAACAGGTAAACAAAACTGTTTCTGTGTTTTAAAAAGAACGACAGCATGGAATTAGAACCACGACACAGCAAGAACACACCTAAGAAGTTAGTATTTGTTTTAATAAATGTGTTAAAATGTCAAACAACTAAATAACATTAACATGATAACAGTAGAAGGCCTTTCTCCGAGGAGGACCAAAGCCTCTCCTGACCCTGGACACCTGCAGCCCTAAACAGAGAAATCAGAGGTCACATTTGACAAAAAGGCAATAAACACATTTTTACATTTATCCACATGAGATGTCCTAAAATGTACACCATACTCGAGATGTCAAAATTTACGATTTGTTTATGCCATTCGCAACTAAACCAAAAAAAAAAAAAAAAAGAAAATCACATTTGATATCACTGCTTGATGTGTTTTATGATGTTGTTCCTCTCCACTGCCAGGATTAAAGCCATGAGAAACTCACTGTTCCACTTTTCAAACAATGTAGGGAGAAAATATTTCATTAGATCACACGTATTATACATTGGTATGAAATAGCATTGCTGTAATAGTCTTAGCCAGGGGTTTTACACTGAAACTGTGTGTAATTTAATGTCTAGCTCTGTGTTAACTGTGGAAGTTGACATGTCCCAGAAGCAAGAGAACCCAATCCTATCTTTAGCGGTGCAGCATGCAACTGTTGGGACGTGCCTGTCACATCGTTTGAAAAAAAAAACATAATGGATCCCATTTGAAGCAGTGATGTTCCACTGCCATTCTGTGCCACTGATGCTTCAAGTGTGAAATGGGGGTTATATTAAGGGTTTTCTTTAAGACATGAGTAGATAGAGGTACTTATGTCATTTGTTTAGAAAAGCGGATGCTTCTTTTTCTTCTTCTTCTTTTCTTCTTCTTCTTCTTCTTCTTCTTCTTCTTTGTCTTCTTCTTCTTCTTCTTCTTCTTCTTCTTCTTCTTCTTCTTCTTCTTCTTCTTCTTCAAAGGTCTGTGGCAGCCTTTCCCTTTGGCTGGTTTTCGTAGCAATGAATATGTCATGTTGTTTGTTTCTCTGATTAGTCCATGTGCTGTCCAATTGTGTGTGGAGACAGTTTAAAAGACAATCTGCCCTTTGACTGAGCGCTGTCTATAGGTCATGGCCAGACTATACATTTATATATACAGTATGGGATGGCTTGCCAGATGAGCAATTGCATAGATGGTTAAGAAAAATCTTATTTTTTAAATTGTTCCATATGAATTCTTAATTGTGAGACTTGAGATCTTTATTGATCTGGCTAATATGTTTATTTAGTTTTTACTTTTGACAAGCTTTCATTGTTTTTTTCATCCAACAGGAGAGAACGTTACCTGTTTAGACACAACACATGACCAAACTGTAAAGGCTAAAATTTAATAGCACGTCTACTTCCTCAGCAGCACAGTGAGATTCAGCTAGTGTATGTAATGATATTATAAATGGCAGTATCATCGCAGCATCTATAAATGAAGGGCATACACTCACTTCCTCAAAATCACTTGCAGCCTATTAATGTCCATGCTTGTGTCCGTCTGAAAAGCGAGATTAAGAGTGCTCCTTGTCATCACTATTCACGGTTGTAATGCAGCGTTACACAGGTCATTAAGCTAGCGGGATAACGAATGATTAGGAGGGGACTGCATTTGATCTCTTCTCTGTGTTCCTTGTTCAAGTGAATTTGTGTCAACACAGTGGTGATAAGCTGCACCACATCAAGTCCCCGACTAAACAAGAGGATTTAAAATCTATTGTGTTTTCAGCACGCTTGATGTACGTGAGGGAATTTGGTTCAGATGCTCCTAATGACTCCCTGTTGAGCCTGCATGTGTGCATTTTTTGATTTCATGCTTGCCAGTTTGAATATTTCAATAAAAGCTTCTAATGGCGGGATTTTACCCCCGCTATGGTTTCCATTGATTTGTGCAGTCTGTCAGTTACTACCACAAATGGCAGTTTGTATGTATAACATGGAATAGCTGAATGACTTTTTAATGTGATTGTATTTGTATCCTTGCAAAAGGGATTAAACTTAAACACGTATTGATGTGGTTTTAATAAACTTCAGATTCAGTCAAATACACAGGCTACAGAGTTCTGCATGCATGAACAGGACTCACGAGGGATGAGGGATGTGAAACGAAGAGGGGGCAACAAAAGTAATGTTAAACAGGGTCAGACAGCAATTGGAGTACGAGGTATACAGTACTTTCCCTAACACATAGGATTCTATCTAAGGCATGAACAACTGCATTGATTTTCGTGGCATTTTTTTATGACAAGACTGAACCCTGAAGTTCTCTTAAACACATGTAGTAACATCATGAGATTGCAATCCTTTCAAGGAGGAAGGTTAAACCATTGTGACGGGGTAGTCCCGTCATGAAAACACACATGCTTTCGTTTCCTCAGTATGGGGCACACCCAGGGGTCCACACTTGGATATGCCCATATTGATGTCTAAAATGAAGTTCTAGGTTGTGTCTATGCATGAAATGTGGGTTTTTGTAATTGCTACCATTTGTAATTTATGCTCTTGGAGGAAGTGAGCTATAAAGGGAATGTTATGTTCCCGTTTTATTAATGTTTTCTTGGATATGGTATTAATGGATGTGTTTTTCACTGATAAAAGGAGAAGGGTTGGGCGGAAGGGCAGATAAGGAAGTAATTGCCGAACAAGAGGCAGGTGTGTGTGGATCGGCAGAATGTCAGCGTTTTTGGGCGAATTTGATGGATGAGAAATGATCGAAGAAAGCGGGGAATTATTTTTTTATAAATACTTAATTTTGCCGCATAAATGTTGGCCTTATTTTGCACTTTAGGATGTAGGTGAGTAAATAAATACACAACTTCCTGACTACCGGCCTGGCCATTGAGATTTCTTTTCTGTTGTGGAACCTTTTCTACAAGTTTTGTAAGAAGAACCCACGACAACCATATAAAACGGAATGCTTTTGGAATTACGTTACTACTCATTACTGAGCATGATCGGTCACTCTGAGTTAAACATGAAGGCTGAATGAGTCCTACATCTATTTCATGTTTCTGATAGAAAATAGATGGTGAAACTCTAGGATTTGAAAAGCCTGGCAGATCTACGTCACACTGTATGTCATGGACTCATCTTGGTCCATCGTCCCTGCCATCTTGGCTGATGACAGGGAAGGCAGTTTTTGGTTTAGTGTCCAGGAAATAGCAGTGAATGTCTCAGCAAGTAGAAACTAACTGTTAGCATTAGCAACTCCACCTCACGACAGTACTCCTTCAGGTTTGCGGTATTTGTGGAGACCGGTCCCTCTGACTGCCACCAGCAAGCAGCATGGGTAAAGCCCAAGGACACAATGACTGCAACAGAGTGAGTGGGGATTGAACCTGCAACCTTCCAAATATGGGGCTGTCACTGTTGACTAATGCACATCTTCAACTGGCATCAAAGGAGGTTGGACTAACATGCAAAGAAAGTGATCATGTTTTCTTTAAAGGCTCCTGTTATTACATGCTAGATGGACACGAGTAACATCTTGTGTGTTATTGTTTTGGACATGGACCCTCTTCACCACACTCCAGGAAAAGAGTTAAAAACTGCATTGGAGCATTTTTCAGTCTCTCTTTAAACAGCTTCTAATTCAGTGAACTCCACGTTGATGATTAGATTATTTACCAAACACCAATCAGGACGAAACGCTGCTTTAAAAATATGCAGTTTGCTCATTGCCTTTAACTGGGTTACAAAGTGTTCATTATTTGAACTTACCTTGTTTATTGTGTTCCATTTTTAAAATGTACAAATTCCTCTTCTCATTCCAAAATTACAAATTTCCTTTTCTCTAAAGGAGGAACAAGTGTATTTCTTCTCACATGCACCACCCCACAATCCTCCCAATGCTTCTGTTTCACTTGAGACATGCCTCCACAGATTAAGCTAATTGTCTGCTTCTCATCCTCCTGCACCCCCCCCCCCCCGCCACCCCGCCACCCCGCCCCATCTCTTCTACTCAGCTATGCCTGCAGCACTTGTTTTTTAATGAAATCCCAAAGGCTTCACAAGCCGTACCACGCAGAAGCTATTCAATACAGAGACACAGGTTTCAGTTGCACTCTTATCACTAGCATTGTTAATCCCCCACCTGCTCTCTCTGCAACCCAGCAGCCACTAATGTAATAACTCTAAATCAATGCGATGATCTGAGGGATTTCACTGTGAAGAGATTGAGAGGGGCAAAAGAAAAATGTAAATAAAGCCTAAGAGGCATTAGTGCGTCTTGCTAATGTTTCTTCTGTAATTTTCTTTGATCATTTCAAAACATCACTTAAGCCTGATTCTTTGAATGAAAAGCAGTGAAAGTTTTGATTAAAAAAATAAAATCACAGTAGCAATATCCAGGAATATTTTAACATTCTACTAAACTTTCAGAATCCTTGATAAACATTATTGTTTCCAGTAATTCAAACATTGTTTTCTTGAGTTTTGCTGACATGTAAAAGTCTAAAGCCTAAAAATCTCTGATCGTGAACTGTACTGGTTTGTAAGAAGAAAAGTGTAAGAGTGACAAAATGACACTCACTGAAAACAAGGTATTTGGTAATATTATGCTACCACAATACAGGTGCTGGCCAGTAAATTAGAATATCATCAAAAGGTTGAAAATATTTCAGTAAGTCCATTCAAAACGTGAAACTTGTACATTATATTCATGCAATGCACACAGACCAATGTATTTCCGATGTTTATTACGTTTAATTTTGATATTTATAGGTGACAACCAATGAAAACATCAAATCTGGTATCTCAGAAAATTAGAATATTCTAAAGGCCAATGAAAAAATGTTTGTTTCTCTAATGTTGGCCAACTGAAAAGAATGAACATGAAAAGAATGTGCATGTATAGCACTCAATACTTAGTCGGGGCTCCTTTTGCCTCAATAACTGCAGTAATGCGGCGTGGCATGGACTTGATCAGTCTGTGGCACTGCTCAGGTGTTATGAGAGCCCAGGTTGCTCTGATAGTCGTCTTCAGCTCCTCTGCATTGTTGGGTCTAGCGTATTGCATCCTCCGCTTCACAATACCCCATAGATTTTCTATGGGGTTAAGGTCAGGCGAGTTTGCTGGCCAATCAAGGACAGGGATACCATGGTCCTTGAACCAGGTGCTGGTGGTTTTGGCACTGTGTGCAGGTGCCAAGTCCTGTTGAAAGGTGAAGTCTGCATCCCCATAAAGTTGGTCAGCAGCAGGAAGCATGAAGTGCTCTAAAACTTCCTGGTAGACGGCTGCATTGACCCTGGACCTCAGGAAACAGAGTGGGCCAACACCGGCAGATGACATGGCACCCCACACCATCACTGACGGTGGAAACTTTACACTGGACCTCATGCAACGTGGATTCTGTGCTTCTCCGCTCTTCCTCCAGACTCTGGGTCCTTGATTTCCAAAGGAAATGCAGAACTTGCTTTCATCAGAAAACATAACTTTGGACCACTCAGCATCAGTCCAGTCCTTTTTGTCCTTGGCCCAGGCGAGACGCTTCTTGCGCTGTTTCTTGTTCAAGAGTGGCTTGACACACGGAATGCGACACCTGAATCCCATGTCTTTCATGAGTCTCCTCGTGGTGGTTCTTGAAGCGCTGACTCCAGCTGCAGTCCACTCTTTGTGGATCTCCCCCACATTTTTGAATGGGTTTGTCGTCACAATTCTCTGCAGGGTGCGGTTATCCCTAGAGCTTGTACACTTTTTTCTACCACATTTTTTCCGTCCCTTCGCCTGTCTGTTAATGTGCTTGGACACAGAGCTCTGCGAACAGCCAGCTTCTTTAGCAATCACCTTTTGTGTCTTGCCCTCCTTGTGCAAGGTGTCAATGATTGTCTTTTGGACAGCTGTTAAGTCAGAAGTCTTCCCCATGATTGTGGTGCCTTCAAAACAAGACTGAGGGACCTTTTAAAGGCCTTTGCAGGTGTTTTGAGTAAATCAGCTGATTAGAGTGGCAGCAGGTGTCTTCTATATTCAGCCTTTTCAGAATATTCTAATTTTTTGAGATACCAAATTTGGAGTTTTCATTAGTTGTCACTTATGAATATCAAATTTAAATGTAATGAACATTGGAAATACATTGGTCTGTGTGCATTGCATGAATATAATGTACAAGTTTCATGTTTTGAATGGAATTACTGAAATATTTTCAACCTTTTGATGATATTCTAATATACTGGCCAGCACCTGTATAAAGGAAAAGGTACAGTGCTGTTATTTTAGCCTGCTAATCCATCCATGTATAAATATGTAGTCTGGCCACAAGTCGCAGAGAGAGCTCAGTCATGGGGTGGAATCTATTGTTGTCTTTCAAATCGTCTCTGCACACAAATGAACAGTGCTAGGACCAATCAGAGCAAAGTACATTGTGGTGTACTCAATGCTATGGAAATTAGTCAGCGGGGCAGTGTGCCATACACTGTCAAAGAAGAAGAAGCAAGTGCATCCTTTTATCTCTATTGGCACAGGACTCAAAGAAAAGTCCAAATCTAAGTTGTCCAAAGTTAATGCCAAAGCTGTTTCAAACTTGTGCCATTCCTGAGCCAACATCATCTTTGTAGCTTTTCTCCGACGTACTTCTGGTGTTAAGCCCACCCAACAGATGTAAAGCACTGTGACTGGCAATATACAGGTCTGTTTGAGCCCATGATAGACCTGCTGAGGCTCCAAAGGAGCGTGGCTAGACCAACCTGCTGAACTAGATCTTTTTGCTACTAATACGGTTGGTCTCTAGGCTAATTAACTATGTCATATTCTTTCAAATTCAATAAGGAAGTTAAAGTCGTTTCTTTACATAATGTATTAAATGTTTTATAGGAGGCTAAATGTAGTTCATATTCAAGAAATTGCTCTTATTTAATGTCAACTGTTATTGACAGTCAGTGGGAGTGGCTTGTAAACGGCTATATTTGTTAGGCAAGGCATGGCAGCTTTTTTATATAGCACATTTCATACACAGAGGCAATTCAATGTGCTTTCCATTAGCAAGAACATTCAAATCAATGTGACAGAAAACACAATTTAAAAATTAAAAAGAAACAAAGTTAAAGGATGAGAAACAGTGCAGAAGGTGCAGCATAAGAACATTTATTTAAAGGCTGATGAAAACATGACGGTCTTCAATTTTGATTTAAAGTTACTAGAGGTGGGGCACATTTAAGGTCATGAGGAAGCTGATTCCATCTCTGAACAGCATAGAGTGCGTTTACATGCAGCCAGTAACCCTTTTAAAACCCGAATATTAACAATAACCCGGTTCCGCAGGTCCGTGTAAACACCGCCAGAAACCCGGATATGCTCATAACCGGGTTTTTAAAAACCCGGTTACTACACCTGGGGTAACCCTTTTCTAACCCGAATGTTTGGTCGTGTAAACGCATACCGGGATATCCCCATCAAAGCGTGTGTTCTGCGCATGCTCTGTTCGCAAGGAATCTTGGTCTTTTGAGTAGCGAGACATCTTGTATGCGCCAGAACACCGGAAGTAAACAACAAGTTGGGAGCAACATGGCGAGTCGCGACACAGCACCACACTTTGAGTGACGAGGAAACTAAAGCGCAAACAAACGCGGTCGCTATCTCTTCCGAACTGGGAAACATGTTGTTTTCACGGATACCGGAACAAGAAGAACCGGAAATGATGCATATTGCATCTGGATGTAGTCCAAACGTCCTGACGCTACCCCAACGTCCGCATTTAAATCGGGTTATGCAAGTTAGGGGTAACTCTTTCTATTTGTGCTTGTAAACGGGTTATTCTGATCAACTCAGAAACCCGTTTACCAACCTTAACCCGATCATAACCCGGATATTGGCTGCATGTAAACGTAGTCACTGTAGCTAAAAGCAGCTTCACCCTGTTTGGTTCTGACCCGGGGTTCCACCAGCCTAAGGATCTCAGAGCTCTGCTGGGCGTGTATACAGGAAGGAGATCTGACATGTATTCTGGCTGCATGCCATTGCGTGATTTATAAACTAGTAGAAGTACTTTGAAATTGATTCTGTAGTTTACTGGTAACCAATGTAGAGGTTTCAGAACAGGAGTGATGTGTTCGGTTCTCTTGGTTCTTGTTAAGACTCTAGCAGCAGCATTCTGAATAAGCTGCAGTTGCTTCATTGCTTTTTTGGGAAGACCAGCTAATAGACCACTGCAATAGTCCAGCCTGCTGTAGATGAATGCATGTATGAGTTTCTCTTGTCTGGACATAAGATCCCCGAGTCATGCTATTTAATGCAGATGATAAAACATTGATCTAGTTATAGCCTTAATTATAAGTTAGGTTGAAACTTGCTTTGATCCAGTCATGATTTCTATTTATGTTTACCTGAATGAGGTAGAACATTATGTCAATTAATTCTATTGACCAAACATTCCAAAAATAAGTGTTAATCTCGGACCCTTTACCCCACCACCACCTCAATTCAAGCCATTTACATCCCCCCTCTTTTGAAATCAAAATTACTTCCTTCCACATAAATTTGGCCAGTTCTCACTTTGATATGAAAGTAAGAAAAAGTTCTTTATCAGTTTGACTTTATGTGAAACTTCTTTGAGGTCTTGAAAGGTAATTTTATAGTCAGAAAAACAACCTGATATTTCCTTGATTTTATTAATGATCTGAAGGTGTCTTTGAAGAACAGTTAGTCTTTCTCTTCCATTACTAATATTCCTGATTAGATTGCAGCGGTGATGATTGTAATGGATTGTCATCACTTTGCTAATTACCTATGCCATTAACAGGCAATGGTGAGCTCTTTTAATCAGCAGTGAGAGGCAGCTGCTAATTGGTTTTGTAAAATCCATCAGAGCTGCTTTTATTTTGCAGAAGCATCAAACGTTGGATTCACCTCATCAAGTCGAAACCATAACTCTCAACTTAAACAAGATGAGGTAATGTAGAAGATTGATGCAGTCATGCAATGCATCTGTTTTCACTCTGAACATCAGATCAACATGTGAGGAGGGGGCGGAAATGTGTAAGTGCAGGTTCACTGAGTTGATACAAAATGAAAGAGTAGCTTCTGAGTCTAAGCGCCTAAAACGGCATCTGATTGTGCATAATTAGTTAATAATTTAAAAGGGCTGCATGGCATTGGCTCATGAAGCAGTTATAGCCAGCGGCTGCCAGTTGACGATAATTGTCTGCATTGTCTCGTGTGTCAGAGGAAACTTGCCTCTCGCAGAGTGGTGATGAGGTCAAAGGTTATTTATTTCATGGGCCTCTGCCCCCTGTCAGCCTGTTCATATCGGGACATGATATTGAGTCCTGACCCAGGGATGTTTTGCCTCTGGGCAGCAAAGACAGTCCTTCCTTTTGAAATCCAGCAGACCAGCAAACGCAGGAGCCATGAAGTGGATAACCATTCTGTCTTTTGTTTCAGGGCAACTAATACTGAAAAAAAAACATAATAATAAACACACACGCACGCACGCACGCACGCACGCACGCACACACACACACACACACACACACACACACACACACACACACACACACACACACACACACACACACACATATATAAGGACTAAAAATACATCCCATGAAGCCAGCATTATAGAAAAGATCAAAGCGAAAACAACTGAGTCGCTGGAGGAATTGTTATGAAATCTGGTAAAGGCAACAAGGAGTTGAAGCTGTCAGACTTGAGAGAGAAATGAGTTCATCTTGGTGAAAGTTTAAGAGGTTAAGAACTTCAGCTTGATCTAATTAAAACCCTCAATAATAGTCGACTCTAATAAGCTGCCTTTTTAATCGTATCTCCAAAATGCTTCAGTTTCTTATTGCTGATATATAAATCTGCCCTTTATAACTGCAGTAGGTCTTATTGCTTTTACTCGCTGCATTAGGATGGATTCTGTCATTTAAACTGGGGCAGCAGTAGCTCAACAGGTTGAGCGGATTGTCCAGTAATTGGAAAGTTGCAGGTTCGATTCCGGCTCCGGACGGAGAATTCTGCTGTTGTGTCCTTGGGCAAGACACTTAACCCGCCTTGCCTGCTGGTGGTGGTCGGAGGGACCGGTGGCGCCTGTGCTCGGCAGCCTCGCCTCTGTCAGTGCGCCCCAGGGCAGTTGTGGCTACATCGTAGCTCATCCCCACCAGTGTGTGAATGTGTGTAAAGCGCTTTGGAGTCCTTACTCTGAGAGGCGCTATACAAGTGCAGGTCATTTATCATTTTGGATAACAGTTTAAACTTGATAGAGCTGGATCTAACACTGGTACAACAAAACTCTACCAACACCATGGAATTTTACATACATTGTTTTTTATTTTTTGTGTCTGCTGCTGCTGAAAGATAATGTTGGTGATGTTTTTTTTATTGTGTGTGTGTGGATTCTTTGTGTTAGTTGAATTTCTTATGAACCAATGGATGGAATTCAAGATGACTACCTCTGCCAGTGAACCAAAAGCTGCAAAAGCAAATCTCCAAGACGAGCTACGTTTTAAACACAAACAGGGTCACGGAACTCTCACACCTCCCGTTGGATAACATTCCCAGGCCACATCTGCCTGATACAGGGATCCACATTGCCAGTGGAAACGAGATAGTGCTAAACACAAGTTGCCGTTTTCTAGGTCCAAATATATGTGGCTGTCGGTGACTGCAGATGGTGTTTTTCTTTTTGGGACTCTAGTAGTTTGTCTTAAAGTTGAAGTGGTAGCAGCTGGCTGTTTCTCCTTCTCTGATATTATTGAGTGGAGAACCTCTCACACCAGTAGTGTTCTGTTGGTAAATCCACGAGTATGCAATGAATGGAGGACACAGGGAAGTGCGAAGGTGCAGCGGTTTGGCGAAGCTGACAACTGGATGGACCAGTCGTTGGTTTCAGACAGAACCGTGTTGTTGGCGGGGTTAGACAAATGCAAGGAAACCACTTAAGTTTTTTAAACTCAACAAAATATTTGTAGTTTTATTATGTCAGAATTTTGTCACGTCATGAAAAAATGTTTTAACTCGCTTGTTTTGCAGATTTAAAGACCAATGTTCACTTGTTTTCTCAACACAATGGTCTCTAGTATAAATTAATGCCTTGTGCAATGATCTCTGTGGAAAAAGGCTCTAGTGCTCCTGTTTCAGGAAGCAGAGATTAGTTGGAGTAGAGGGGAGCAGAAAACGGCAGTATTTGGAATCTTACTCATTGTTATTTTCTGATATCCAGACATCTTGTCTCTGATTTGATAACAGCAACACAACTCTACCACTGACTCTTTACCCTGTAATGTTGATGTTTTATCTCCACAAATAACTCAAGCCTGAAGTTCTGCCATGTTGTGGAGATGCTAATGCTAACGGTTAGCTTCTACTAGAAGAGTTGTGCTCTGCTTCCCCCTGAATTTAAATCTGCCCTTGTCATTGCTAATAGGTGTGCTACGTTAGCTGGTACATTATGACTTCACAATGTTGTTGTGAGCCTCTGTGTGTGTGTGTGTGTGTGTGTGTGTGTGTGTGTGTATTTGTTAACAGTTCCACCCTCTTGGTCTGCCAGGCTACAGCATTTGTTGCATTTTTCAAACAGGAAGTGGGAGTGGATTAAATCACTGGTATGGGGTGACTTGCTCTTTAAGAAAATGTAGCAAAGGGGACTTTAGCACTTTATTGTCTGCCTTACTTGGCCTGATGTAGGAGCCCTGCAGCAAATCAGTGCTCTTCTTGTTTTTGGTGTTTTTGTTCAGTCTTCCATTATCGGATTCGTACCCCATAAGCATTTGCTTCTGCCCACACCCATTTCAGTTACATAGGTTTGACTACACTTACTTAAAATCAGATCCAGTTCAACCCAAACATGCAACCTGTACGTCACATCAACATTAACTGTAAACATTTGAGCATGTTCACATTTTTATTTTTGTCAGCAAATCTTTGGGTGGAACAATTCTAGGTTAGTCACTGTAGATTATATGATAATAGTTACATTACAGTCCCACCAGCTGTGTTTTGTGTCTTATATGAGCCTTGTGTAGGAATAAAATCATATGTGCTTCATTTCTACATGTTTCACTGGAAATCAGCAACTGAGGAAAGTCCATGCTGCACTACAGCACGCATTTCACTAAATTGTCAAACCGTTAAAACTTCTCCTTCCCTCCCCTCCACTTCCAGCATTCTTGTAATTCAGTATGCTTTCCAGCATGAAAATGAGAACTAACAAGATTAGAGGACAATTTATAAGAATTGTCTCTTGTTCGGCCAGTGTTTCCACTCTCCTGGGGCAGAAGGGTCTCCATGGAAACTGCAGCCGTTTCTGCTGCTTTTTGAGATTGGTAATAAAGTTGGCAGTCAAAAGCTCTGCTCATAAATTTCATTGCAAAGTCAAAAATGTAGGAAGCACAAAATGTGCATCACAGGAGAAATGATTTTTTTGCTCACCGAGCACACACTGAGGATGTTTGCTTTTTGGTCGTGGTTGTGTTTAAAGTCAAAATACACCCAGAGTTATATTTAACTGCAGCTGCTCTCACTTTAATAATATAAACAGCAGCTCTGAGCTGAAAGCGGAGTTGAAATGTTTGATTTTACGATTCTAAAAGTAATGTGCCAGTGTTGTAAAATTGGATCTGCATTATTATATCAAGAGAAACAGCATGCATCTGTGTTTTTATTAAACAGCTTGCTGGCCTTATAGATGGTAAAGCACTTTGTTACAATGTTTTTTAGTGTGCTACACAAATAAAGTTTATTATATAATTTAAAAGGCAGATACAGCTCAGCCCAGAGGAAAATGTGCTGCTCCCCGTTCTGGGCAATATGAGCAGCAGCCTTGAAACTACCTGTCGACATTGATCAGTCATGCAGCGTCTTTCTCTAGGATGGGACTTGCAGTTATTAGAGCGAGAGGCTGTTAGATGGAGAAAACTGTCGTCTGCTGCCTTCGACAGCTCAGGTAAGCCCGCAGGAAAACTGCCCCCCAGAGCACATCAGCCCTCGCCATCACTCCAGCTTCAAGTGCTGGTTTGATGCATCCACGCTCTCTGGTGGGCTCTCCTATAAAGAATTGCACGGTCATTTAGTGCCCCAGCTATGTTAATTAAGACATCAAACCAGCCTCTATGCTGTTTTTGTCAAAGGGCTATAAGATTTTTACTACACTACATGACTAAATGTGAGACATTACTGTTATGGATACAAATACTTAAAAATTGACTGCCATGGACTTCATAAGAAAAGTCTAACTCTGCTGCTTTTTTTTCCAGAAGCAAGCTTTTCCTTAAGGACAAAGCTTTTAGCTACAAAAAGCAAAACATTCTGCAGCAGTGTTATAAATCTATTCTTCTTGGAGGCATATCTAGATACTCATGTCAGCCTGAAGACTGTAATCCGTTTATCCCTCTCTGGTGAAGCTCACTTCACAAAGTGCATCAGTTACAGAAACAAAACTCGAGGTTACACAAGAGGTGTGGGCTATTAACAAAAAAGAATGGTTGATTGAAGTTGATTACACTAAACTTAAAGTTGAATGATTATTATGAGCTTGATTTAAACTTAACTTTCCAAGTTAACGTGTGTTTTTAAATTTTTATTTACAACTTTTTATTTATACCTTTATTCAACTTGATGAGTTGATTGAGAACTCATTCTCATTTACGATGATCTGACAGGCAACAGCAACTTTGTGTGACTTGATTTGGTTTGATTGCATTTAGGATTTATATTATTTGTGACATGCAATACAGTCTTTCTGTTATTGCTTTCATCCTTTCATTAAAAGTTAGATGTCAGTCCTCAGATTACCTATGACTAGCAGACAGACACATTGGTATTAGGGTTCTGTTTTGCTAATGTTTCATGACAGTTTATTTTAGAAAGGAGAATTGCTAATTTTTATATTGTTTTTTTTTAAATCATGAATATTTTGTGAATTTTTTCTAAGGTTGTAAAATGCATTTATTAGATATTATAAAAGTTATCATTTTAAGTTATTTCTTATGAAGGCCTCTTCATTAGAGACTGTTAACATAATTAATGTTCTACAGCTAGAGCAAGAACAACATCAAATATCAAATATTCTGTCACATTAGAGATTTTTTCAACAGGATTGATGAGCTAAAGACTAGTCTAATTGCAAACTGCTCCAGTCTTGAACATTTAACAGCCTTAAATGCTATTTTAAAACGTATGCCCTCAGTTTCACATGCCATTAGTTTTCATGGATTTTTCCCCCTGTTATTTACCAACACAACTCCCCAGAACTCCTCACGTCAGCACTTTCAAATCTAATCAGTTTATCTTTCACCAACATGTCTTAGATCCATACTGTGTAAAAGCTTATTTGTTTTAGACTAACATGATTTTTATTCTGCTTTTACTTGGTGGATAATGGGCTTGTTCAAGTTCTTTTCATCTCTTTGTCAATAGGTATTCGAAAAATTCCTTAATGGCTTTCTAGAAAGCAGCCCTCAGCAGTCACTTTCCTCTCTCTCTTATGCATTGTCAGTATTTTTGTAAGCCTCTTTTTAAACCACCCATCTGTCTTCAGAAATCCTCTCGGTTCTATACACCCACACAGCAGGTAATCTCTCCAGGGCTGCCAGCACTGATGTCTTTCATACCAACTCCCCATACATTAGTAAGCTGTCCAGGGCGTGCTTATCTATTTGTCAGGTTCTTCCTCTGTGGTCCTGCTTCGTAAGGAGTCGGGTACCAGCTTGGGAACCCATTTAATCGACTCTAGGGACTACAGTAAATTGGCGCCTGCTCCACTAGGATGTTTTCAGTGTGCTTGTAGGGGTCTGTTACCCCTCTGCCTTCTTTGCAGCTCTCTGAATAAAGAGCAAAAGACTTCCAGCAGGTTGCAGTCAAACACTGAGTCTTAGATTGACAGTACTGTTGTGTCACATCTCAATGAGAAAGAGTCACATAGGATACGCGTATAACATTGTGAGAGAAATCTCTGATTTTCGGTTTCATTTAATGAAACAGAACCTCTAATCTTTATTTGACTAACTCCGATAGAGGAGGACAGGGAACTGGATCTCAGGAGGAGGAAGGTCAAGAGCTGGAACTGAGGAGGAGTGAGAACAGGGAACTGGAACTCAGGGTGAGGAAAGGCAGAGACCTGGAACTTTTGTTTTGAAGATGGCTCTATTCTAGAGCTAATCAGTTCCAGGCCTTGAGGGCCGGTATCCAGCATGTTTTAGTTTCAACTTCAACACACCTGATTTTAATTAGCAGCTGATTAACAGGCTTCTGCAGAGCCTGATGAGCTGCTGCACAGGTGACTCACCCACTGAATCTAGCATGCTGGACCAGTGAAACCACTAAAACGTGCTGGACACCGGCGCTCGAGGCCTGAACTTGAGTAGCCCTGCTCTATTCTGTCAATGATTCTGTCAAAAGTTACAACAGTAAATACTGTTGTAAAATAAACATATGAGTACAAATTAGTCCTTACCCTTTACGATTTGTTAGTGGACATAATGCTGGCTGGTCACTTAACATGCCAGCAGTGAACCAACACCCCGGCAGGTGGAAAATGATTTCTGCTGTTGCTGCTACCACCTCTAAACACTAGATGTTGCCAGAGTGTCCATGTTCCATATTTAACCTTTAACATGTCGTTTATAGATGATGGAACTTTTTAAACTTAAGAACAAAAAGTCACAAGTCTTCTTTAACAATCCAACATGATAAACAACAATATGCTTCTGCACTTTGTGGTGGTGATTTGATGTAACTCAGTTCCGCTGCTTTGAGATTTTTGGTACACTGCAGTCTGGCTTCGCCTATTTCTCAGCACGGAGTCAAAGAACTCACTGAAAGAGGTATCTATGTGTTTGTTTTCAGCAGCACTGATTCGTTATATATTCACAGTCATGTTGGGTAAACATCCTGCATCATGGTTGCCAATGAAGTGTTAAAGGAATTTGTTTTCCATAGCAGCTGCTCTTCAAAACTTGAGATGCTATGAAACTTCATGTTGTGAAAGTTACAGTAAGCTACTGAGGTTTTTCCAAGTGAGTTGCTATGCTCATTCAGACAAAATCAAATCAATTAATTTTTAATGAAAAATATTGATTTCACATGGGGTTATTTGGAAGGAAAAAAGTACAACAGAAAGAGGCTGTAAATTAATTTTATGTCCAATAAGCTACTTTTCAAGAAGTTTGTATACAAACAGGCAGGAAAACAGCCTGGCCTGCCAGACTCGTCTTCCGCACAGAGAACTAGTCTGGTTACTCACAGGCTGAGAGGAACTTGAGGGGCTGGACTAGCCAGCTCAAAAATAACCAATCAGAAAAAAGGCGGAAATGCCGACTGTACCGCGCAACACAGTCGTTTTTTAGCTGTAGTCAAAAAATGGCATCTGGCTATGGCACCTTTTTTTTTTTTTTTTTTTTTTTAGAAAAAAGGCTTTTAGCACTTCTTCCAATTTTCTAATCCGCTTGTTTTGTGCCATGGATTTCACATATGATGTCCATGAATTTTAAAGATGCATTATAATACCAAGAACACGCTTATTTTCGTATGGGGGTGAACGATATTTTAGGTTTTGTGTGAAAATATGTCCAGAACTACAAATGCGCTTCACGAAAGTGACGCCATTGAACCAGACAGAGAAAACTGAGGGAAAAGGGCTGTAAATTCAGCAAACTTCCCACAGGAGAAAAGAAGCACCATAAAGCTGGTCATTTGGTAAGTAGCAGCTACTTTTGGGAGAGGAGATTATGTGGTGACGTCACATATGCGACGTGCCGATTTCTGGTGTGTAGTCATGCTAATTACAAACTTTTACAAGCTAATAAATCTCAAAGTACGTGACTGGCATGGTCGAAACACCCATCATTACTTTTCATTTAAATTGCAGTACAACATATGTGCGATCCAGGGCGTAAGGCAAAGTGGATTCGAAAATAGCGTTTTAGCCCCGTTGACTTGCATTCATTTTTTCGTTCATCTGGGGACCCGTGATGCGGAAGTGACTTAGGCTCCCTATAAGGAAGCATGGGGCTGCCTGGTTAAGGAAGGAAAACAGGCCTTAAAACTACACATGTAGAGTGTACTCCTATACTTATTCTAGCAATAAGCTTTAACTAAAAATCTTGATGCTGGCAGACTGGGTTTGTGTTCAGAACCATAGCTGAAAATTCAGAAGTATCTAAGGAAATATATATTCCTGGTCTTTCGGAATCTGACCTTGAATGATTGAAGAGAAAAGTGTCCAGGGAAGGTTTAGCAATCAAATAAACAACCAGCTGCATGAATGGGCAGCTTGTCCAAGTAGTCGGGTACAAACTTTTCAGTTAAATGAATGTACATGTTATAGTCTCAGCCAGGTGCAATCCAGGACGTGTGCTTTGGCCCTGAATCTGCAGAAAACCATCAAACTCAGAAATGGTTCAGCTCTAATTTTGTTGGCTCTTAGTTAAATCGTAATGAAGAACAGCTCATCCGATGACTCATTTATATTCCCGTGACATTTTGTTCAGGTAATTAAATGAAAATGTTCAGTTGTTCAGCTGTTTGATTGAAGACTATCTGAAAACTTTGTCCATTTGAGTTAAAGGATGCCTTTGGTGTGTACGAGTCATGTTTGATGTTACTATTGTCTTTTGCATCTATTTGTGTTAACTCATGTTCACGTTTGCAGAAACACCTTTTCAGCTTATGTGTTTTTAGAATCATAAAGTTGTAATGCTACAAAAATCAATTTGCTTGTTTGGTTGCAAACCTCGACATGTTCTGCCCCAGAACGGATTCCACTTTAGGGACCAGAAGATATGACGAATAAAAATATGTGATCCCAAGTCCGTGAGCAAAAAAAAAAAAAAAAAAAAAGAGAAGCAGTATACAGACTGGATGTTGATGTTTTTCTGGGTTGGGTTCTGAAAATATATTCTGAAAATCAAACACAGAAAAGAGAACAAGAAATGTACAGCTGGGGACACAGGAATTATTTACCTTTATACAATAAGATGCAACACAAGCCATAATTAACACCTATTCTTTCTTAGGTAAATCAAACAGATGGACATTCTTCGTTCCACTGCAAATGTAGTCATTTTTTAAAAACGTATTCCTTAACAGGTATCTTTTAACACTTTAACTTGTTTACTGTGTTTGAGGTCAATTTTCTGAGTTTAATCCTGAATCAACTACTGGTATGTGGGCAGTTTCCAGTGACTGCCATCTTAAATTTGAAATGAGGCTTAAATCGAAGTAATTATTAAATTATTTTTTGTAATTGAAGCTTATAAGTCTTAAATATAAAAGGAATGAAGGACAATTATATTTAAGCGCCTCATGATTTTTATCTTGAGAGGCGCTATAGAAATGATATTTTCTTCTTCTTCTATTGAAAGTGTTGATGTTGTTTTGGTGCCATAGCATAAATATGAACCTTATTCTGAAACATTCCATAAATGCTTACCAAGGTGTTGAGGGGATCCGTTTTGGTGGCCTGAGGATCAGGTCTCTGCTTTTTGCAGATGATGTGGTCCTGTTGGCTTCATCAGAACGTGATCTTCAGCTTTCGCTGGAGCGGTTCACAGCCGAGTGTGAAGCAGCTTGGATGAGAATCAGCTCCTCTAAATCTGAGACCATGGTCTTGATTTGGAAAAGGGTAGAATGCCTTCTCTGGATCAGGGATGAGGTCCTGTCCCAAGTGGAGGAGCTTAAGTATCTCGGGGTCCTGTTCACGAGTGACGGAAAACTGGAGCGTGAGATCGATAGGCGGATTGGTGCTGCATCTGCAGTGATGCGGGCATTGTACCGGTCTGTCATGGTGAAGAGAGAGCTGAGTCAGAAGGCGAAGCTCTCGATTTACCAGTCGATCTATGTTCCTACCCTCACCTATGGTCATGAGCTTTGGGTAGTGACCGAAAGAACGAGATCGCGGATACAATCGGCCGAAATGAGCTTTCTCCAAAGAGTGGCTGGGCTCTCCCTTAGAGATAGGGTGAGAAGCTCGGTCATCTGTGAGGGGCTCGGAGTAGACCCGCTGCTCCTCCACATTGAGAGGAGCCAGTTGAGGTGGCTCGGGCATCTGGTAAGGATGCCTCCTGGATACCTCCCTGGTGAGGTTTTCTGGGCACGTCCAACCGGGAGGAGGCCTAAAGGTAGACCCAGGACACGGTGGAGGGACTATGTCTCTCACCTGGCCAGGGAACGCCTTGGGATTCCCCCGGAGGAGCTGGTCCAAGTGGCTGGGGAGAGGGAAGTCTGGGCCTCTCGAGTTAGGCTGCTGTCCCCACGCCCCGACTCTGGATAAGCGGATGAAAATGGATGGATGGATGGATGGAAATGCTTACCAGTGACTTTCTAAACCAACAGCCTTAAAACAGACTGACTTAGTAAGTTGTGTGTTCTTTTCATTCTGTAATTAAATCCACATTCTGCTTTTGTTTTATTTCCAGCACTCTGTTTTTCTTCTCCACCACTAGCACATCTAGGCTTTTGTGCTTTGTTATCCCCCGACTGTCTGACTTAGTTCACCAGTGTTAGATTACGCACACCTGTGATTGATAACGGCACAAACACATCAAAGCTCTGCTCTTGTCAGGGTGAGATTGTCCTCTGCGTTTGTGTTTCTTCTCCTTCTGCTGTGTTCAGATCCTGTCAGTTCAATAGTCAACACCTTTTAGAAGAGTTGATCCATCTGTTTACTCGCTCATTTAGATTTGTTGGCTTTACTTTGACTCGTTACTTTAAGAAGCAGCTTAATTATCCAATAAGAAAACCAGACACAAGGTGGCACTTATCTGGAGTGTGCTGTACTTTTATTAATATTACAATAAACTTGATTGTTCTATTGTTTATGTTTAATTTTTGAGGTATTCAACATTACTAGTTCCACTGTAGAAAATCACAATCCCATCTTTCTTTAATGGAATAAATTGAGAATGAAAGTTATGGCTGTCTTGTTTAGACTTTGAAAATGCTGTTATATGCAGCAGCCCACGATCTTCTGTGTTTTGCAGGCACTGGAAAGGATGTGATGTAAATGACTTAAGAGACATGCAATGACTTTAAAAAAGTGTATAACTGTTCTTCAGTTTGTCAAAACATGATTAAACAGTTCTTTGCACTAAATCCATCTCACATAAAGCAATTTGAGCAGTTTGGTTCTTGACCTTCTGGAATTAGCCATTTCAGAGCTCTGTTGCTTTAAGGAAACTGTAGCTCTCCACACCACCCAGCCCCTGCTCAGGCTGCTATAAGCTAAGAAGCTCCAATATTTTGGAGGGACAGAGGTGCTACTACTCCAGCCTAGAGAGGTGATGGGGGGTTATATGCAAACAAGAACAAGAAACAAGGATTTGAAATGTCTTCTTTTCAGGCATGTACTCTATAAACCAAATTCTGACAGAAACAGAATGAATAGGTTTTCTTAAAGTTTGGAGTTTTTTAGGGGCAGTAGAGACACATGGTGACACAACTATTTTCCCTTTAAAGGCGAAGTTCACTGAGAAGCCATTTTCAACTTATTCTTTAATTTTGATTATGCAGGCTAAATGTGAAAATAGTATTTTACCCCTATTTCATGCATTAGCCAGCAACATAAAATAGAGGAAACTCTCTGAGCAACAATTGCAAATATTCTGTCTAATTAGCATTCATGGACTCTCCCATCTCACCTCGCTACAGGGAACGCTGTGGTTGATTTAGGGTCCAGGAGAGAACACAGCGCATCTTGGCTAGTAGAAGCTAACCATTAGCATCAGCAACTCCACAATATGACACAACTTAAAGCCCCATTCCGCAACTTTTCCACCTTACATAATGTTTTTTTTAAAATGTTTTGGTAGCATATTATCATCTAATATGCTCATTTTCGGAGCTGTGATAGTGTTATGGGGTCCCACATCTGTTTATTGCACAATACAGTTTTTGACTGCTGCCAGAAGTACTGACTGCGTGTTGCGTTACAGCAGTATCACATAGATGTAGACCCCATAGACATTAAAACGTAAATGCCCCATCAGGTGCTGGATAGCACAACAGTGTCACCATATTGGATGGGTCTCACACTCCAAAGCAGTGACTGTAGAAAAGTCCAAAGTCAATGCAGAGTGTGCAACTGATAAAAAAAAAAAGACAAAATGTGTGTTTTAGTTTGGTAGCACCTTCTTTAGTAGAAATGAAATCACTGGGGGAGAATGGAGATCTAAAATGGCAGCCGGCCAGCACGGCAGCGCCAGTCCATCGGGGTCTATAGACCCACGGTTTGGAGACTTGAGCAATAGCAGATCCACCTTAGAAGCTAGAAATCTCTTATCAGAGGAATCTAGGAAAAGAAAAAGAGAACGCGACAGGGCAAGAGCAAAGACCAGAGTTAATATTGGGCCGGCTTTTCCTCGCTGGAGAGCTCTTGAAAGAACGGCATGTACAACTCTGATCTAGTCGTGCTACTAATGGATAGGTAAGTAATAAATTATGTCACCTGCATTATTGTGTTTGGTCAGGCATACAGTTGTTATACAGTCTCGATACAACTTTATCCAATGCTGAAACGCTGCTCAATGTGTTTATTTAGTCATGTGAGTTAGTAAACAGCCAGTAAACATGCCTCTTATGTGCTACAGAGAGATTTGATTTTACGACAGCGATGTTACACAGCAAGCCTGCAGAAGGAGACAGAGAGCATATGCTTGCAAAGTTCAGGAGTGTGTCTTTAACCTTGTGTTATTTATGGAGATTAAACATCAACGTTACAGAGCAAACAGAGTCAGTGGTTGAGTTGCATTGCTGTTAGCCAATCAGAGATGAGATGTCTGAATATCAAGAAGACTCTGCTTCCTGAAACAGGAGCACCAGAGCTTATTTCCCACAGAAATTAACTCACATGGCACTCATCTATACTAGAGGCCACTGCAAATGTGTAAAAAAAAAAAAAAAAGAGTAAACTTGGTCTTTAATTTATCACCACATAAAAATGTTGCTTAACCCTAAAGAACCCGTGGTGACACTGGTTTCCCAGGTCATTTCAAGCATTTGTAAAATTGCTTTTAGCGTCACATATTCAAGTTTGACAACCCCAAGTGACATCATACCCATACACACAGTACTGACCATTTGCACGTGACGTCACACCACTCAAGAGACCGCCGCCTTCGCCATGATGGATGGCAAAAAGATCGTTAACACCCATTGAAACTCAAGTGAAGCTAGTCAAACCAAGCCAGTTTGTAGCCTTTTATCGCTTTTATTTAGTTGATTTGACAGTAAAATGGTTTTAGCGGTTGGCTGCACTAAGAGACAAGGATGTAAACTCAACTTGTTTTGTTTTTTTGATAACTTTGATGGAGACTGAGGACGGAGATGAACTGCAGCGATCAATCAAGCAGACCAGCACCCTCAGATTTGCAGCGAGCATGTTTTTACTGGGTAAGATTAACGTTCATTTATTTCACGAGGAAGACAGGGACAGGGATAAATGTGATGTGTTTGTTTATAGTAGTTATTGATAATCCTGATGGATGGGTATTTCACCATGGAGATGGCGTGCCATCCACTGCAGTGTAAAGTGAGATTATTATTAACAATATTAAAGCTCCGATGTATGATTACGTGCGCTAAAATTACGTTATTTATTTATATGAGCGTCGCCGTTCAGAGATTTTCTCATTCTGGTGTGGGAGCAGCAGCTGAACCCGGTAACACCACCAGCAACAGAAACTGGTAGAGATCCGGACTTTTTAAAAATCAGCTTTGGTGTAAAGTGAAACGCTGTTTATAACATAAAGTTATAAATCCTGCGGGTGAATTTAGGCAAAGTAAGCAACATGTTTACATCGGTGAACAGCTGCAGAGAGAATGTAAGCTAACGTTGGTAAGCTAGTTGCTGCTCTCTATGAGCCCTGGCTAGACGTGCTACTTCTTCTGATAAGTGAACTGGGCGTGAACTAGTTGAAGGAATGCTGGAGGAGTTTTGTTTTTGTTTTGATCGCAAAAACAATGTCAGGCTCTACTTTTCCCTTTGTTTAGTACTCGTGGCGCTCACTGTTTACATGCTTTTGCTGTCCAGCATGGTCGACCCACGTGATTAGGTGACGTCGGTGCAAAGGGTCAATGTCGAAAAGTACTTTACTTCTTTATTTCATTTAATTTTTCTAAAAATTCCATGCATTTTTTCATGTTCTCTATTTTAAAAGGGCTTGGCCTTAGGGGATATTAGGTGTAAAATCTGCAGGGTTGCAGCCAGATATTTTTTATTTGATAAGCTGTGATAGCCATCTGAAATAGAATTGACCCTAAAGTGAATCAGTTGTAGATCTGCCCCAAGGTTAATTACATAGTTTGCCAATAGTCAATTTGTGTGAGGAGAAATGTCCGGGCCAACTGAAAAATCTGTTTTTCCTTCATAGAGAAGAAGTCCCTCAAATGTCAGTTCCCCTTTCACTTACAAAGTCACTGACTTCCTTCCTGCTCCCATTATCACTGTGTGCAGAAGGTATGAGCACATTTCATAGTGGTTGTCATTAAGATGCATTTCATAGTGGTTGTCATTAAGATGCATTTCATAGTGGTTTTCATTAAGATGCACTATAGTTTTATCACTGATGGTTTCCTGCTGGGCTCTCCAGGGGCAGAGAATGTGGCTGTAAGTTTCCACACGTCACTGTAAGACATATCCATTGTGCCAGAAGAAAACACTTATGCAGAGCGGAGCGGACAGCACTGGAACGAATATGAGTTCTGACACTGGGACATATATCAAAGCAGCCACTGCATATAACACAGTCCAAGTCATCAGGTTCACTGGTTAGAAACAATGAGACAGTTGGTAATGGACCTCTCAGAGAGAGCTTTTCTCTGAACTGAGAGGCCAGTCAGTATTTGTGTCAAAGGTGGCTTAATACTCCTGAGTTATGTGAATTCTCAGTGGACCTTGAAAAGAAAATGTTTAATGTGTACATTAAAAATGAATGAAAACCATTTAGTCAAAATAACACAACTTTTAAGTGCAGAATTTTTAGTTAGTTACATTAATCATAATTATACTTATTTCATCTTATTACCAGTTATTTTCTCCATCAGAATCAGCACAAAATCATCTTTTACTCTAGACATCATTGTGAAAACATTTGGATTTCAACCTTTTTATATATAAATCGAATTTACCAATCAGAAAAGACTAAAAACAAAATATGAAACCTGAAAACAAAATATTTTAGACAAAAACAGCAACAACTGTTTACAGCTATATGCAGTTCCTATATTTTTAAATGTCACAAAGTCTTATAGTAGACCACCACTAAGAATCTAAACAAATGGTGAATTTTCCAGTAAATTGACATTTTTCCTCTACCTAGGGACATTTTTATCTCCTATGAATGGATTGGTACTCACTTTCACAAAATCATCCACATTGTGTTTGTCTGCATCCTTTATTTGTAATTTTAAAGTAATCAGAATCCAGACAGGCTTTTACACACCAGTACAGAAGTGAGTAAACTGGAAAAGTCTCAGAGAAATTAGGTAATAAAAAGCAGACAGGGAAACAAAAAAAGAGTTAAATCACATTCCAAAGCTTTACTAAACCCCCAATAATAGGAAATTGCTGGCCAAAAACCATCTCACACATCTGCAAACACCGTTCTGGGAATCAGGCTCTAACACTGCAATGAAGGCAAGCAGCATGAAGCAGCTCAGATTGAGACAAACGGTGCTGCTGTTTTTATAGCCTCTATCTCTCTGCAGCAAACGGTGCCGCTCACCATACCCCCCCCCCCCCCACGCACACACACACACACCGTTATTAAAACCTAGTTTGTATTAGGCCAATCTTGACATATGTGCCTATGATCAATGAGCGCGCTTGTTTTATTTTTACTGTTATTTTCCTACCCTGCAGGATAGCTGAAGTGGGGCCGTGGCTAACTGTAATGATTGGCTGAAATGTTATTGCTTTGTTTTTATTATTTTCTGGCAGGAAAGACATTGGGATGGATTATATTGCAGAAATATGAGTTTGCATTCAGGAAAAGGCCAGTCACACAGTCTACTGAGATATCTAAATAAAAATCCAATCACTTTGTGTAGGAATGTGGGATTTTACCAGTCTGATCTAAGAATCCCTTAGAAGCAGTGGCCTTCCATTTATACGGTACTTAGGGGGCAACTATTGAGGTTCCTTATCTTTTCCAAGGACACTTTGACATGTGGTCCACCAGCTCGTACTTCTATGGGTGCGGAACCATGCAACGCCATCATCCATCCTTTCAAGCGCTTTCCAACAGGCACAAAAGGTGATGAAAACATTCATAATGTTTTAACCCTTATAACATTTGCCCCATCTCCAACCCAAAACAAACAACAACAAAAAAAAAGAGAGCTGAACATATCCAACAATAGTCAAGGGGCAAATCGAAGAAGGTTTTATGGAAGTACAACCTGTACCTGAAGGAGTACAAACGTGCACAACAGAGATTTAACTCCTGGAATGTGGGTTTGGAGGTGTTGACTGCATAAAAAGTGAATGAAATTAAAGGACACATTTTCTCATGTGAAAAAGTCTTTGAAATACATAAACACAATAATAAATGCACAATCGTGGACCAGAGAAGTGATTGCAGTGGTGGCAGGACCCCACAGAAAGGCACTGTACCCCTTGTCCTGGTTTTAGGCAAGGCAGCTTTATTTGCATAACACATTTCACACCCAGAAGCAATTAAATTATTAAGATTAGCATGAACATTAAAATCAATGTGACAGCACACTTTACTCATTCACTGCCATTGATGACGCCACTGGGGCGGGAACGAGCTTGTGCACCTTAAGAGTAAACATCATGGCTCGAATTTTGATTTACATCTGTGTGTGTTGCACGTCACATGATCAGGTAGCAGACAATCCATGAATTTGGAGATCGTTTTGGGATGCTGCTGTGAAAAAAGCGAAGTGCAAACCAGAAAAGCTTCTGCATCTCACACTTTCATAACGGTTTGCAAAAGAACAGAAAAAGCTAGAAACACGCTGATCCTTCCTGATGAGTCTACTCTTTCTTTTGGTAGTTTTGGTGTTTACATGGTTATAGAGCACAATGTTCTGTGACTCTTCAAAAAACAGTAAAACACTCAAAACGCTGTCAGTCAGGGGCTTTCTGTACAGAAAATGGTTGGCAATGAATTAGTTAAAATACACACAAATTCTATTTAGATTTTAGAATAACAAACGAAAGTTAAATGGTGAGCAAATACCGTGCAGTAGGTGCAGTATAAGAAACAGTCATTCAAAGGCAAAGGACATGAAAGTTTTTAATTTTGATTTAAAAGTTACTAGATTTGGAGCACATTTGAGGTCATGAGCTGATTCCATCTGTGAGCAGAATAGTAGCTAAAAGCAGCTTCACCGAGGTTGGTTCTGAGCCGGGTTCTACCAGCTGACTACTGATGAGGATCTAAAGAGTCCTGCAGGACGGAAAGAGATCTGACATGTATTTTGGCCCCATGCCATTGAGTGATTTATAAACTAGTGGAAGTACTTTGAAATTGATTACTAAAAGGTCTTTGAAATCAAGGACTGCACCGTTCCCCTTCTGATCAGCGGACAAGCCATGACATATTATATATTCTGCTCAATTCAATATGTAACACCAATCAAATTTTGGGGTAAACGTTTGACTAGACCAATTGCTGTGTACACTTTGCTGATGTAAGGCTGCGCTTACCTGACCAGTGAAAAGTCCCAGTGAGACACGACTGAACCCTTTTGTAAACAATGTTTCAGCCAAAGACGTACAAAACCTCCCCTTTAAAAACAAACAACTTTGCTTAAAGTTGATGGTTTCAACACAGGCTGCTGTAACATCCATGTTTACATGCATACATTTAATTGGATTAAACGTCCAATCAGATAAAAAATTCTGCATGTAAACATGTCAATTGGAATGTTCTGATCAGATTCGGCCCGATCGGAATGAAGTTTCAATCCGATTGAGAGAGGTGATTTTGTCCGATCATCATTCCGATTGACGTGCATGTACACAGCCATTCGGATTGTGGGAGTAAAATAATGCCCACTGCGCATGTATGCAACAGCTGGCGAGACTCCTCGCCATCATTTAGACTACCTGACTTTGAAAATGATGGCCTAACTAACAAGCGCCAGGTTTTAAATATGATGGCAGGCCGTCCCCGCCGTTTCATAATATATAACCCAGAATTTGTATTTTGTGGAAGTAAAATAAAAATCTGATTATTGAACAAAGCATTCGACAAATGTGTTCAAGTCTGAACTGGAAACACGCAGATTCACTGCGGGATTTGCAGCACGGATCCCCGTTTCTGTGAACGCAGCAGCTGTTTCTGCAGCAGGTGGATGGAGACGTGCTCGTAAAGAAGACAAGGTCAGTTAAACAGACCTGGTTTGAGTTTAAGGAAAATGATGATGAGTAGAAAAACATCCTCAGTTAAATATTCTGGCCAACTGTAAAAGCACGTTAACACAGATGAGATGAGATGCGGTTCGTTTATTAATACATGATGAACACAGGCTTCCAAACTTTCTCAGCATCTCCTGTTATTTAGTTTGAACAAAATTTTCTCAACAGATTCAGCTGATAATCACATTTTATTTATAATAAACCACAAGAGAGCTCAGTAATAACACATGAGTCTGACCCCCCACCCCGCTCCGCGCAGCGCCCAGCCGTCACATTAGACCCGCGGACCAGCTGATCAAGAGCAGAGACAGGGATAACCCTCCCTTATTTTAATTGTCAACGATAAAACACAGCAAAGCATAAACCTGCAGTTATTCATTGAAGAGAATGTAACTTCTATGAGCAAAATAAAAACATTAAATTGATAAAATAAATCAGGAAAGCAGGAATAATTTTATTTTTATTTTCTGTTTTTACATTTTTCATTTTGTTTCATGGTGTTTGTTTACATTTACGTATTTTTTCCGGGAAAGAAAACTCTGTGCATGCTCAACTTGTTTTATCTGATTGAATACTGTGTGCATTTAAACTCGTGGCATGATCGGCTCATTTCAGTTAGTGTGCATGTAAACAGAGATTCGGGAGTTCCAATCAACCAAGATTTGAATTGAATTGGGGAAATTTGGTGCATGTAAACGTGGCTAGTGTGTTGACCTTTCTGTCTCCTCGTCCAGCGCTTGTTTGCCCATTTTGGCCATGTGAAAGCGCTCTATAAATAAAGTTGATTTGATTTGATTTGATTCGTCCTGCATCAATTACAGTTTATATCATTCAGATGGAATAAGCTGAAATAATGACAGATGCTTTTGTTTAAAACATGAATACTGGGGCATGCAAATCTTTATGAGCCATTTTAGTGAGTGAAATATCCTGAAGCAGACCCCTCAGGAGATTTTGTTGACCAACCATGAGTTCCTTTACACTGTGAGAAAGATTTATGTTTTCTAACTAGCTACATATTTCCAGCTGTTGTAGTCGAGTCAACTATATTTCAGTCAATATATTGTATCTCCTTTGTGCTTGCATACAGTAACAAGGACAGTCGCCCAATTAAAGCACCAACCCACTCTACATCTATAACTCATTTTATCTGTGCCTGGAACCTTAATGAATAAAAATAATCAATATTACGTAAATGAGTTGATGCTTAAGTCGCAAAATCAAAGAAATGGTCTCTCAGTGAAATCACAAAAATATCCAATGTGGAGTTTATTTATGTCTATTCCCACAGAATCCCATCTCTGATACATATTTAAACAATTGTGATTGAAAAGGCCTGCTGTTCATTTGCAGAGGTGATATTCACACATCATTATGCAGTCATTGCCTTTTACTCTGATGCTGTCAACTGACACATCCATACAGGAAAAGGAAGGAGTGGAATTCTGAACAGCTCCCCTCAAAAATACTTATTTATATTAGTTATCGTTGAAATGTTATTGAAATAGATCTGACCTTACCTCAGCTCGGGAACAAAAATGAATTATATATAACCTATGCAGACTTCACTTGGCAAATAAGCGAGAATAATACATACTATGAAGCGCTGAAGATGCACTTTTCAAGCTGTTAAGCCAGGAGGACATTCACATTGGTGAAATGTCAAAGCTTGAAATCCACAGGAGATGCATTCCTGGATTTGTAAAGGGATTTTCTTTGAAGCAGATGCTGGTGAATATTAATGTCCAGAGGAACCGTGGACGTCTTGCTTTGTGCTGCTGAAAAGTGGTCCTGACAGCATTCAGGGACTCTGCACAGGTAGTGTTCTAGGAATCACATTAAAAAAAGGAAACCAAAATGATTTGTTTCGACACATCACACAAAAATAACAGTAAACGGTTTCACCAAAATTAAGGTCTGAGTGTGTTGAACTGCACCAGTTTCTTCAAAACAACAAAATGCAAACTCAGAATGTAGCCTTGCTTGATTTTTAGGGGAGTTTATTATCATCAGTGTAAGGAAAAAAATATAGGGACAAAGTTTCTTGTTAAAACAAGCCTTATACCATGTTTAAATGAGAAACTTTTTCATTAAATTTTTTACGATAATATTAGAGAAAGTGTTTCATTGAAACAATATTTATATCATGTTATAATGAGAAACGTTGTTACAAGAAACTGCTCCAACATTATTTTCCTCGCATTGAAGGCAATACAGCAATATAAGGCGAAGCTCTCAATTTACCTGTCGATCTATGTTCCTAACCTCACCTGTGGTCAGGAGCTTTGGGAAATGACCAAAAGAAAGATATCACAGATACAAGAGACTGAAATGAGTTTTCTCCACAGGGTGGCTGGGCTCAGGAGAAGTTGTGTGTCAGCGGACCTGCATACATTCATGTGTGTGTGTGTGTGTGTGTGTGTGTGTGTGTGTGTGTGTGTGTGTGTGTGTGTGTGTGCGCGTGCGTGCGTGTCGGGGATGATGGAAAGAAATGATGTATAAAAAACGTATACGATCTGTTACTTACCAGAATGAAGGAGATGTTTGGTCACTTACATAAATCTTTTGTTTCCTTATTTTTAACTCAAATTTGTCATCATCTTTCATTTTTTAATTATATTTTATGATTTTATGACTTTATTTTTCTAATGTAAATCTATTTCTGTTTTGAGATCATTATGCTTTTATGTCTATGTTTAATTTAGTTTTGATCAATGTGAAGCACTTTGTGATTCTATGTTTATCATAAGTTCTGTATAAAAAATGTAGCTACTTACTTACTTGCTTGGTCACCTTACAGCTGCGATTCAAGCGAGCCAATGAAACTTTGTAATGCAAGATACTTGGTCTCATTATGCCTCCAAACAGGGAAACTGTGAAAAATGATTCAGTTTTTCAACGTTTTCCTGGTGATCACATGTTGCACCCCAAAACAAATGCTTTACCATGTTGTGTAATATAACCAATCAAATGAGTAATAGATTTATATAGGGCCACCAGAACGAGACGGAGTGTGCTGTTAACATTAGTAACAAGCAACAGGTAGGGACTCGTAGGGGCGGCCGTGCCATTGATGGTCTCAAGCCCTATTCAATTTGGTACTGAAGATTTCAAGATAGAAGCTGCTGAAATCTCTTCATGTGAGACAGTTTTTGCAAATAAATTCAAAAAACTGTTTTGTTTACACCATAAAAATATTATATACTTTAAAATGGCATAGTAGTGCTTTTCATGTCAACAAACTGTCATGGTCTGTGCTGAGTCTAAAGCCTGATTTATGCTTCTCCGTCTGCGTCAGTGCGGAGACACGCAACGCCATTATCCGTCCTTGCGTAGGGCTCCGGCAGGCACGCAAGTACGTACGGAGTCGAGCCCACTTTTTTAAACATCCGTCGAACGAGACGGATTACGCAAGCTTGTGATTGGTCAGGACGCCGCTGTTGTTTACAGCGCCGCCATTGCAAATAGAGCAGATGATAACTAGCGACAGACACGGAGAAGATTGAAGAATACCTCGCGAAAAAACTCTAAAAATATGAACGTTTCATCCTCCCGTGACTGGAGGAGTGAAAAGATGTGCAGCAAGCGTTTTATTTGTGGACGGAAATGACAGGAAACGTGGGTTTAGAGGTGGGGAGCGCATGAAGCGGTGGGAGAATGAGAGACAAATATGTCCGTGTTAAAAAGTCTCTTATAAACACAAAAAACACAATATAAACACACGATCTTGGACCGATACATGACAGGATACCACAGAACAGCGCTACGCCCTCTGTTGTCCTGCCGGGCAATTGCTTTGCAACACTCTCCAGGAGACGGAGAAGTAAAAGAGCAAAACGCTTCCGTCAATACGTGCGTGTCTGTCCCTTGCGGAGCTGACGGAGAAGCATAAACCAGGCTTAACTCTGCGTGTTGTGCTGAGTCTTTTCTGTGTGCAGGTCGGTGTGCCTGGAGAGCAGCTGCTGCCTATCTGCTCATCAGTGGTCAGGGGATTAAAGGAGCGTCGGGACAACTCATCAGTGCCGGATGATACTCAACATTGGGTAGAACTTGTGCCAGTACCTTGCCTATATCAGAAAATGGTTTTATCTCTCGTGTACCTTGCCTTCCTGAACTTATCTCTCCAGTTCTCCTCTGACCTCCTCAGGAACTTCTCCTCCACCAACCAAACCTCCATCATCTGGAAAATAGACTCACCGGATTCCAACCCTGCCTGCCAGCCCCGTCGCTCGCCCCTGACTGCCTGCTCTCCAACCCCCACCTGCCAATCTGGACATCCCGAACTCTGGTGCTCAGCTCCCAGCCATACTTCAACCAGCTCAGCCAGCCGTGACTTGCCCCCCCCCCCCCCCCCCCCCCCCCCCCATCTAAGCCTTTACCAACAACCCGGAAACCGTAGGCTACAAACTCAGATTTCTTACACTGTCAATCTGCAAATACTCACTCCTGTCTCCGCTCTAGAACTCCACCGGAACCACCCGAACCCAGACCATCATCTCCACCGTACAAAAACAATAAACCTTTTTTACTTACCTTCTGTCTCAGTGTATGATTCTGCATGTCGTGGGTCAAAAAGCTACAACCCAACATGACATAAACACACTCAGCCAAAATCCATATCAGCGAGTCAGAGGTGAAAATGTCAAAAATTAATCAACTTATAAAGACGCACAACTTCTGATTAACGTTTTAAGTCAGTCCAATTCTAAATTTTGCTATAACTAATCAACTTTATCAACACAAAAATGTTTCATGATTTCAAACATAAGCATTCATTTCAATGACAAACACCAATAACTTCTTAGTTTCTCAAACCTTAGTGGTAAACTCTGGCATGAAAGTCCTTCAAGGTATGCCGAGTGTTTAATTCACTTTTTCTCTAGTGCCTCCTAGTGTCACGGTCTGGGTTTTCCCCTGCCATTCTGTGAGGCCTAGTCCACACGTAGCCGGGTTTTTAAAAAAACGAATATCCGCCCCTCCAAAAACTTGCATCCACACCACCTCGTTTTAAAAGAAACTCTGTCCACACGTACCCGGATAAATACGTTGTTAAGGACATGCCAGACCTGTAGGCGGCAGTACTTCCCCCGTTCTTAACCTCGTCCTTCGTCTGTGGTCTTCCGCAAGGAGCAGTAATTCCGCTTGCAAAAACAAACAAGCAAAAAGCACTTGGACAATTGATAAAGTGAGCGCAGCTCTGAGGGCTTCCATGCTGTCGGCTAGTGTAAACACAGGTCGCACACGTGATGTCAGCATTTTTTTGTTGCGGAAAGTGACGTTGCGGACCTTAAAACTCCGGTTTTGTCTGTCCACACGCAGACACCCAAAACATAGAAAACGCAGATCTTCACTTTGGCCGGGGTTTTTAAAAAGATCCGTTTTTGTGTGAAAAAACTCCGTTTTCGTGTGGATGACAGGCCAAAACGTAGAAAAATATCTACGTTTTGGCAGCTCCCCGGCTCCGTGTGGACAGGGCCTGAGTGGTTTTTGAGTTTCCCTCTGCAGGTGGGTGTGACGGGAGATGGCCAAGCTGCAGATCATCAGCTCATCAGCCGGTCAGGTGTACTTTAGCAGCTGAGAGACGCTATCACTTCGCTGGATGATTACTCTACCTGGGTACCTCCTAACAGCCACTTGAGAAAAGTTATTTTGAGTATTTTTAGTCTTCGAGCCTTGTTCGAGATTTTGGATTTTACATGCCTGATCACCCCTTTACCGTTCTTTTCAGAAGATCCTCCACTCCCATCTCTGACCGACTGAATTTTGGATATCTCTACACACTGCTCGTCTCTCAGCCCGTCCCTGACCTTCAACCTCCTGTTGCCCCCCCCACTGAGACCCACCTGCATCTGGACTTCCTCAAGACTCAGCTCCCTCAACCTCCCCCACTGGATTCCTATTCCCTGTAAGCAAGGGCGTCAGTTTGTTTTCAGAATTGCTGGGGACAATAACCATACACTTGAGTGGGGTTTAAAAATTGCTGGGGACAATAAAGTAGGCTAGCACAGGGGTCGGCGGCTCTGGAACCGCATGCGGCTCTTCCATCCTTCTGATGTGGCTCTCTGTGCTTGTGAAATAATGAATGGATATTTAAATAAAAAGCTTTATATTTTCCTCTCCTGAGGCGCCGGACAGTTTGCCAGAACCTCTTTGGAGCCGATCGATAGTCTTTCTCCATGGCCTCACCAAACTCCTCCCACGCCCGAGATTTTGCCTCGGCAACTGCCACTGCTGCACCCCGCTTGGCTATTTGGGGAGCTGCTGACGTCAACTGAGGCTATAGTCGGACGGTGGAAGGAATACTTTGAGGAGCTCCTCAATCCCACCAATGCGCATTCCGAGGAGGAACCAGAGCTGGGAGGCCTGGGGATGGACTGTCCGATCTCGGGGGCAGAAGTTGCTGAGGTAGTCAAACAACTACACAGCGGCGGAGCCCCGGGGGCGGATGAGGTTCGTCCTGGGTATCTCAAGGCTATGGATGTTGTAGGGCTGTCATGGTTGACACGTCTCTACAACATTGCGTGGTCATCGGGGGCAGTTCCTAGGGAGTGGCAGACCGGGGTGGTGGTCCCCATCTTTAAGAAGGGTGACCTGAGGGTGTGTTCCAACTATAGGGGGATCACACTCCTCAGCCTCCCTGGAAAGGTCTACTCCAAGGTACTGGAGAGGAGGGTCCGATCGATAGTTGAATCTCAGATAGAGGAGGAGCAATGTGGTTTTCGTCCTGGCCGTGGAACTGTGGACCAGCTCTATACCCTTGCAAGGGTGATGGAGGGGGCATGGGAGTTTGCCCAACCAATCCACATGTGCTTTGTGGATTTGGAGAAGGCTTATGACCGTGTCCCCAGGGGCACCCTGTGGGGGACGCTCCAGGAGTATGGGGTGGGTGGCTTTCTGTTAAGGGCCATTCAGTCCCTTTACCAGAGGAGCGTGAGTTTGGTCCGCATAGCCGGTAGTAAGTCGGACCTGTTCCCAGTGAGGGTTGGACTCCGCCAGGGCTGCCCTTTGTCACCGGTTCTGTTCATCACTTTTATGGACAGAATTTCTAGACGCAGCCGTGGTGTGGAGTGTGTCGAGTTTGGTGGCAGGAGAATCTCGTCTCTGCTTTTTGCGGATGATGTGGTCCTCCTAGCTTCATCCAGCTCTGACCTTCAGCTCTTGCTGGGTAGGTTCGCGGCCGAATGTGAAGCGGCTGGGATGAGGATCAGCACCTCCAAATCTGAGACCATGGTTCTCGACCGGAAAAGGGTGGCTTGCCACCTCCGGGTCGGGGGAGAGGTCCTACCTCAAGTGGAGGAGTTTAAGTATCTCGGGGTCTTGTTCACGAGTGAGGGTAGGAGGGATCGGGAGATCGACAGGCGGATTGGTTCGGCATCTGCAGTGATGCGGACGCTGAGCCGATCTGTCGTGGGGAAGAGGGAGCTGAGCCAGAAAGCCAGGCTCTCTATTTACCGGTCGATCTACGTCCCAATCCTCACCTATGGTCATGAGCTTTGGGTAATGACCGAAAGAACGAGATCGCGGATACAAGCGGCCGAAATGAGTTTCCTCCGTAGGGTGGCCGGGCTCAGCCTTAGAGATAGGGTGAGGAGCTCGGACATTCGGGAGGGACTCGGAGTAGAACCGCTGCTCCTCCGGATCGAAAGGAGCCAGTTGAGGTGGTTTGGGCATCTGGTCAGGATGCCTCCTGGACGCCTCCCCGGGGAGGTGTTTCGGGCATGTCCTGCCGGCAGAAGGCCCCCGGGTCGACCCAGGACACGTTGGAGAGGTTACATCTCCAATCTGGTCCGGGAACGCCTTGGGGTCCTGCCGGAGGAGCTGGTGGACAAGGCCGGGGAGAGGACGGCCTGGAGCTCCCTAGTTGGGATGCTGCCCCCGCGACCCGGACCCGGATAAGCGGAGGAAGACGAGACGAGACGAGGCTTTATATTTTACTGCATTAATTTTACATCTGTAAGCTAATTCTAAATGTAAAGATTGTCTGCGTTAACCTGAACAGTTCCAAACCGGTCTTACTGTGAGACCGGGTTGATGCGTCACGCTTGTGCGTAATCATATCGGCGCTTCTGAGCTGCTTTCTGACCTTCCCCACCTACAAAGTTTAATTACAACAATCAAAAGTGACAGAGCCTGGATTTGTATTCTGAACAGTCTAAACACGTTTTAAAAAGAAACATAGGACAAAAGTGGCACCTGCTCAGTAAAACCATCAACAGGGTGAAAAATACCAAAAATTGAAGGCAGAGACGGGCTACAACTTCTGGATCCATTTTATATAAATTGTTTTATTGATTATCGTCTAATGAAAGATAATTAAGACGTACATGAGCGATCAGGCGCGTTGCAAGCTTTTCAAAAGTGTGGGGGATGTTGTCTGTGCCTAAAATAATTTCATGTTATTCATCTTGTTAGTTTAATTTCCGTAATAGCGGAGCAGGTGCGAATTTTAGACGCGTCACGCACGTCTCCGTTTCAAACATGTTTAAACTGTTCAGAATACAAATCTAGGCTCTGTCTCGTTAGATTGGTGTAACTAAAGTTTGTACTGAATGAAACTTTACATTAAACCATGTTGAAAAGTAAAGGATCCGATTAAATAGTTTCCCCCTCATTTACAGTCAGTACAGTGCAGTGCGCACGGCTCTGGGGTTAATCAAGTTTAATTGTAACATTAATGTGTTACTGGACATGCTGGTCTGGTTGGTTAGACCAGTGTTTGAAGTGGAAAACACACACACACACACACACACACACACACACACACACACACACATACACACACACACACACACACACACACACACACACACACACACACACACACACACACACACACACCAATTAAAATAATGCTGATAGCGTGGATAGAAGACAGGTGATGGTTTACGTATTTAAATGATGATCAGGCTGATGTAAAATGTAATCTCCATCCACATCCAGACACAATTATCCTCTATTCTTTCTCTATTTGCTCTGCTTTTGTCTGGGCTGATCAGCTGATGGTGCGCGCGGCACGCCTAACTAGCGGCTGATGCACTTTTACGCATTTGGAGAGGTGGACTGGATGCTTTGCGTTTACTGGAAGTTGGTCCACTTAACGCACGGTTGTAGACTAAATATTAATGACAAATGAATGAAAATTAAATTGTGTGTTTTTACTTCATATTTTAGAAATAAAAATGACGGGGGAAAACATTTATGACGTCTTTTTAAACTAAATTTTCTAGCGCGACCTGTCTGCTTCACTTAAGTCACTGCTTATTAAGGTCCGTCCAAAATTACCGTGGCCCACCCAAAAATGAAAACCTGGCGCCGCGCCAGTTATAAACCTCTGCAAATTGTTGTTCTTCACTTTATCAAACTCAGACTTTGTACAGCTAAATTCAAGATGTAAAATTATGAATTCAGTCGAGCTCTTCCGTCCCTCCCTCTCCTGCTCTCCTGGAAACCCGACATCGGCTGGGAGGTGAAGAAGGAGATGAGGCAAACAGAGTGAGTGCGACGTAAAGAAACCAGACTGGTGTGGAGGTGAGCAAAACAGCTGGAAAAGTGTGGGTGTTGAATCCCCCACGGGTGCGATGCCCCCGGCTGCTGTCACCTGTTGTGAGCAGCGCTCTGCTGTCTGAGGGTAGGCCCCGCCCGCAACGCTGCGGCTGCTGCGGTGTTTTCTTTACTGTGGGAAATGGGTAATAATGGCTCTTTGATGGGAACAGGTTACCGACCCCTGGTATAAGATCTGAGCAGGTAAAACAAAAATCCTCATCAGCAGGCTTTTTTGAAAGTGGGGGGGGGGGGGACACAGCTGCCGATCACGAATTTTGCCGGGGACATGTCCCCGGCGTCCCCGGTTAAAATGACGCCTATGCCTGTAAGCCCCTCCAACCCAGACCGGACCACCCTCCCTCACTCGAGCTGTTGCGCTTAAGACCGTAAGTCCTCCAAACCCACAACCTCCCTGTTATTTTGAGCTGGACCTTAAACTGCCTTTGTCTGCAGATTCCTGCACCAGATCCCTGCTGGAAGAACTCTGCTATTTTGCTGCTCCTTTAGTTTTCTTCCTCGATAAATTATTGTTTAAAACTTTCGCCTTTGTCGAAGAACTGATTCTGTATGTCGTGGGGTAGTCACTTGCCTCACAACATGACACCTATAGGATCAGCAATTAACCTTCAGAAAGAGCAAAAAAAAACTCATCACCCAGTGACTTCAACTCAGCACACCTGCAGGATCAATGACAACCGCATTTAAAAGCATTTGTGCATTTGTAACCATAACTGAACCTTATCTCACAATGATCATTTTTCACATTAATGGTTTATTAATGTGGAAAAAGAGTGAAGCATTAAGGTGGAAACTCTGTGCATGAATGATTTTTCTATCTGCATGACGTAACATAATCACTTTACAACCAATTATATTCACTGTCCTAATATTAAAAATCTGTAGCAGTTAAATTCAGTGACCTTGTGATAAGCTGGTGAAATACAGCAAATCCATTTGCCGACATGCGTGTAGTTAACATAACTTTTTTGTCACAGGCAGTTTGAGCAGCAAGATTAGGACTCACAGCTGGACGCCTGAATTGTAGCTGCCACACATGATTTCAATCACCTGTTTGATGTTCCCTTTCCCTCAGTTTTGAAGGAAGTCACAAAGTCATCGGGCAGCACGGATGAAGTCATGACCCCATTTTGTTTCCAATCACTCACTATTTGTCTTCCATGGATAGCTGAACTAAACTTTAAAACCGGAGCACATCTTCTGAAAAGATCCATGCATTTTCTTTCCACCAAACCTCAACAGATAACATTACTGCAAATACCTAAATGTAGGATGTGGGGTCATTGAAAATAACATTTTGTGTTTTACAATTAAAATCTAGCAAACAGACAAAGGGAGAAGTTGGGGCACTAGGATAAATATATTGTCTGCTCTTGGTGTCTGGCCAGTAATTGGGATGCAGAAACCTCAGATGGATAACATCATCATCCTCTGCTTATCAAAAATTAATCTGGATGCACAGGATGGGCAGGTATCTCTCTTTCCAGCTCCTTCTGAGGGACCCTTTGGTGCTTCCAAGCCAAAGAAAATATATAATCCTTGCATTGAGTTTCAGGTTGGCCCTGGGATCTCCTCCCAGTGGGACATGTCTGGAAAACTGACAAAGGGAGGCAGCTGCATCTGAACCACCTCAGCTGGCTACCATGGATGCAGAGAAGAAGCACAATACTAAACCCTGTGTAAGTAACTTTGATAAATCAGAGTTGCCACTAGTCATCAAAGTAGACAGGTTGCATGGTAGGTGATGGACCTGTATTGATTTGACCTATGATCTTCTGGCTGTGACGTGCACGTGTGTGTTTGTGCATGCACGTAGATGTGTGAAGTGGGGTGTGTTTGTAGAATAAGTTAGTGGTAATATGTCATCTGGAATTGAGGGTGCTCCTGTTTCAGGAAGTACCAGTGAGCTGGAAGGCAAAGAAGCTTCAGACGACAGAATTTTTAATCCTATTTATTAATATTTCAACATCTCACCTCTGATTGGATAACAGCAGCACAACTCTACCACTGACTGCTCTACAACGTTGATGTTTTATCTCCACAAACAACACACACCTGAAGGAGTTCTTCTTTGTGATGGGCTAACACTCACGGTTAACTTCTACTAGCCGAGACATTCTCTGCTGTTTCCTAGAGACTAAAACAACAACAGCGTTCCTCGTTACGAGTCAACATGGTTGAGTCTATGAAATAATCACTGTGGCTCACACTAGAATGCTTTTGCACCATGTCCGGGGGTAAAAACCAGAACCAATATCTAACCAAACTGTGCTGTTTAGTGCAGCACTGAAAGTAAAACTTACTACAAATGAGCCAGTTTTATCATGTTTAATATTAACTGAAAGTCAAAAGTAGTTTAGCTAAAGGACAAGCTAGGATTCAGCACGCTGATGTTGGATGGATGGAAAAAATTTCCCAGCATGTTGCTCTCTTTCAGAAAAGTTGAAAATGTAACTGAACTAGGTCTGCAGCAATCAGATATTTTGGTATTCAAATGTTTTGTTGAATTCAACATCGATTGATCAAATATTCTCTTTGACGGTGTTTCAAGTGAAATGAGACTGTGGTCTGCTGCTAAAAATATGAAAATAAAACAAAATTATAAAAGGCTCAATAATTGTCATGGCTCCCAGGCTGCCACCCTCCTCTGCCTGAGCTGCCTCCTCAATCAAGCCCTCAACCACTTAATTATCATCACCCGTACCCTGTCATCAGCTCATGCCACACACCTGCCTCCTCTGCTCTATAACACCCAGCCTGCTCTCCAACCAGTGCCAGATTATTGAACGCCACAGCTAGGGCTGCATGGTGGCACAGTGGTTAGCACTGCTGCCTCGCAGCACGAAGGTCGCAGGTTCGAAACTCGGCTGCGGCCTTTCTGCGTGGAGTTGCGTGTTTTCCCCATGCATGCATGGGTTTCCTCCGGGTACTCAGGTTTCCCCCACAGATCACAACATGCCCTATAGGTTAAAAATTGTAAGTCGCTTTGGATAAAAGCATCTGCCAAATAAATAAACATAAACATAAACATAGTAAATTCTCTAGCTTTCCAGCCAGCTTCTGTGTCATGTATCTCGACCTGGTTCTGTCTCCCGGATTCTCGGCTTTGGACCCCTGCCTCGTTCCCTTCCACACTATTGGATTTCCCGGATTATCAACATTGGATCTGTCCCCTGACTTCAAGCTCTCGCCTGCCTCCTTGGATCTATCGCCGTCATCTCTGGTTCTGACCCACACTTCCGCCTCACTACAACCCAGCCGTCTCTCTCTGCAGTGATGACGACAAACTCCTGAATCGTTTTTAATCATTTTAAATGTCTTACTGTATTCAGTGTCCTCATGGGTCCTACATCCAAGCTCAGGTCATTACAATAAGTATTACATTGATGTTTAGTTTCTCTTTCCCAGCTGATATTTCTAATAAACATTGTATTGAACAAAATGTGACTTACATTTCATTAACATTTTAGGTTTGTATTAATATCGTCCTATTCTAAATTACATCTAAATATATCCTACATATTGTCAGTAGGTGAAATGTGTTTTAAACAAACGTTGGCCAGAAACACCATGACTGAAACAATTGGAACAGAGGGAGTTAAATCATGTAGAGAGCACGTTTACACAATACATTTACACTAGCTAGTTAAACTGATGCAACAGGTGTTTGAACATTGAGGGGAACATACTTTTCTACTGTTAAAATATTGTTAGGGACATGTCTCTGGCTAAAATGGAACCTATGACCATATGCCACCATCTAAGGGTCCACCAGCCATCTCCTGAGCCCCCACACAGACCACACCATACCAGAAGTGCAATGTAAGAATGTAAAACATCTTAGACCTCCTGATCACCTTACAAAGGCAATTGGTGCAGAAGAGGCCTTTAAACGAGAGCTCTCTCAGCCTGAAAGTAATACTTGAATTAGTAAAGATTTTCTAAAGTAGAGTTTAACAGCTTTTAAAAATGATCATCAGCTCCATCTTAAGTCATCTTTTAGAGATTTTATCAGGATGCTTTTGTGCCAGTTTTCTACTACAGGCAAAGGCTACCTAAACCAAATAAAACAAAAGAGGATAGAAGCACATGCCGATCTCAAACTTGCACTTGTGGATCAATGGTGTGTAATTTTTGATGTAAGTTTTCACGTTTTTGTAGTTTGCTATCCGTTTCTTGCATCTGTCTATATTTACAGAACATTTAGAGCTGTAAGAGGTTGATGTTAAATGTTTTGTAAACATTTTACAGCTTAAAATAGAAACTATAAATCCTAATGAATCCTGCCACATGGGAGTTTTAACATACCCAGTCATTCCCTGTATATTTGTTTTTGGTAACGCTGTTTGCATTTTTCTGCTGAATAACTCTGATATGTTTGCACAAAGGTGTGCTTTTCAAGTTTTTATTTTTTTATACCATCAGTCCCTCGTTCATTGTTTCTGGCTGTCCTTGATGCCAGTGAAGTCAACAGCTCACTTGTGGAGGCTACGTGTGAACAGAGTAATGCTAATAGGAAAAAGATCGTGAATTAATTCTGCAGCAGGAGAAGAAAAATGTGTCTGAAAGTCAAAGACTGGCAGCTATTGTACATTGGATATTTTTTTCTTTGGTGTTGAATTTTGAAGTAGGACCTTCTTCCGGCTCTTGGAGAGTACAGACGCTTTTTTCCTCCTGTCCTCCCCATCTTATCCCCAAGGCTCTTTGTCTGTCTGTGGGTGTATGGTAGGGGTTGTATGAACTAGTCGACTTCACTGCTCTGTAGTGACTTTTTATGCCTGTCATCGACTAGTCGCTGTCACGTGATAATGACAAGATGCAGTCCTCGGAAAAGACAGCAGGTGACGAGCCGCTGCGCGTCTGTATCGAGGCGGAGGCGACGCGCTGTGCCAGAGCGTCGGTACTGGCACCCGCCGTAAAATGGACATTTAACCAAATTGTGACTTGTACCCTCTTGCAATTTAACATTCCCCTCACCCCCATCCTAACCTTAACCAGCTTGTGCATGCAAAGCTCTGATCGTTGATGCGCTCCAGGCATCTGCATCCTGAGCACGGCCACAGTGACATTATCAAATCAGGTGTCACCACTCAAAAACAAATGTAACGCGATTGTTCATGTCGGCTCATTTCCTTTCATGTTTTCTGTCTTTTACTTTTGCCTGATGCACCCCGCTGCTGTGGATCGGGGCGCATCACCTGTTTTGTCCTCGGTGACGCACCTAACTGATGTGGCCGGCGCGCACTCCGCTGTTTTTGCGGTCGGTAGATCTTTTAGAACTGCAGTTCAAAGGTAACTCATGAGGTGAATATATATGAACCCAGGTAGCAGTTTTTCTTTAGGATTGAGAGAAGATGCAGGAAGATAATAAACAGACAGGACAGAAAAATAGTCAAATAAAAACAAGTTTGTTTTTGTACCTGGTGGTTGCAACAAACAGACACCATTGAAGGCAATCAGAAGTGAGGAACAGAAAATGAAATAATTATTTTAATGTTTAGAGCAGCAAGAACTCTGAGAGGCTGCAGGCGCATCAGTGAGTTTGCGGCCGCTGCGCAGGGGGAGGGGGGAGAGGGCTGAAGCAGAAACTACCATTGTTAAAAGAAATGTGTTTCACTTTGAAAATGTGGGCGCAATTTTGATTGTCAAAAACTCCTGCAAACCAACCAACCCCCCCCCCCCCAGCCACTTCAGGTGTATGACGTCATCAACGACTAGTCGAAGTCGACTCGATTTTCATTACTTGACTGTCGACTTAAAAAAAAAATAAGTCATGCAACCCCTAGTGTACGGCGCTTCTACATTTTTTCTGGAAACTGAAAATTATTAAAAATGGACCTGGTCAGTTGGTCTCTCAACGAGATTGACAAAATTTTCTCAACGATGAGAATGGGAGAAGGGGCTCCCGGGTGCCCTTCTGGGACAGATCCAGTTGGGCATATCATGGACTCCTGGAAACAGTGGAACACAATCTGCTTATCTCAACTGTCTGTAGAGGATTCTGAAGACGTCTGGATATTCGTGGTGTTGGTGTCAGGTTTCCTGCTTTTTGGCCTGGGATCAGGGCTGGACTGGGACAAAATTCAGCCCGGGCATTTTGACTGGAGACCGGCCCATCACCTGTTTTTTTTTTTTTTTTGTGGAAAAGACATTAAGCCTTATGCTGTTTCTGACACACACCAACGTACACTTGCTTGTTGATAATATTTATGTATCAATCTAATAAACGTAAACCTACACCAACCGTCCTGTCCTGGTATTCTAAAAAGTACTTAGTAAAAAGGAAAAAAGACCACTTGATTAAGGTAACACCCCAAACAATCTCTAACACTTGGTAGAAACCTGACATTAAAACAGAGAGAACTATTAATCAATAATGAATATTAATATAAAAAAAGACATTTATGGAAATTTTCATGAACTGTTTTATCACCACACCAACTAGGAAATATTTTTACAATACATTTAAAAAAGAAAGGAGACAGAGAAAGGTGAGATAAAATAACTTAATTGACCATTTGAGGTCTTTTTAGAGATCGTACTGGTGCAGTATCTAGAAAATGTGGGGAAAATGCTGACATCATATTCAGTATTTACTTCTGTAACTATTTGTTAATATGTTGTTAATATGAGTTGCAGTATTTATAGCTATCCTGTTAGGGTGTGTAATTGTTGGACGGAATCAAAACACATAATTAATAAATTATTTGTGTATGATTGTGTGCATTTAGAATATCTATATTAAAGTCTCCACAAACACTACCTTATGATTATTTGTATTTAATTCTACTGTACATTTCTGAAAATTTGTTCTGAAAAATAATTCATTATTAATAATTAATTATGAAATATTTTGTTTACAAATTAAATTCGTACCTTCTTAACTAAATATTTAACTTTAAGGAAATATTTATCATCCAAACGAAATATTTACCTTTTTAACTAAATACTTTGATTGCAAACTAAATATTTAACTTCTTAAATATATATTTAGCATCCAAATGAAATATTTAACTATTTAACTAAATATTTTGTTTACAAACCAAATATGTATCTTCTTACCAAAATATTTCACTTTTAACTAAATATTTCACTTGCAAACTGAGTATACATGTTTTTATAAATGTTAAATGTTTTTACCAAATAGTTTGAAGTTGAAACATTTCTTAATGAATAAACAATGACTTTGAAGTATTAATTCCCTTTTAATTTCTCATATGACAGGCTAAATAACCAACATTATTGTTAATTTTAACTGTGTAACTTTACCAACAGCATCTCATGGAGGACAATATAAATAGAACTTTGAAGTTCTATTTATGTCCAATTTATAGTCAAATCAAATAAGTGTTTATTTGAATAGTCGTAAATCACATCATTGGGAGAAGATTTTCACATTTATTTCATTTTCAGTAGTACTGCTAAAATGCAGAGACATATTTATTAATATTTTACTAGTCTATTAATAGTTTTTTCAATACTTTCTGCACAACCTGCCCTTTAAGAGAATTCATGATTTTTATGTGGCCAAAAATTAAAATTAATTTGACATCCCTGATTTAAGTTCTACACATTTAAAATGAAAATAAGAAATAAAAGTATTTCTGTCTCCCCCCTCTGCCTTATACCTGCCCCCAGGCAAAACTGTTAGTGCCTCCCCTGCACAGTCACCAGCCTTCTATCAGCTACATAAAAAAGAATCCTGGTGACATCTGTTCATAACTTTTCTTCAAGTCATTCATGTAATCTAAAATGTAAACAGTTTCTCCATTCAGCTGCTCGGATGATTGAGTCTGGACATCTCCTATTTCTTCTCGATGTTTCTCTCTCATCAGATCCAAACTGACATCATGACCAGCAGCTTTTACAGCAAACATCGGCTAATAAACGGATCCGCTGATGATCAAATGCACCTGATGTCACCCGCCTTTATTGCCAATAAAACAAAAAGTAGAAAAAAATGGTGGGGAATGAGGAGACGGCCGAGCAGTATAAATAAAGACACCACAGCGTTGTCTCTTTTTTTTTTTTTTCAGTCTAGCTAAACTACAGGAGAAATCACGTTCTGTTTCAACTCATACGGACGATTCGGTTTTTTTACGGGAAGGTTGGCAACCCTAAAAATTAACTGTCAGTAACATCATAGCACCCGGCCAACAGTAGAAACTCCGTATAATAAACAGTAAGATGAGTTATTGTAACTGACTTTAAAAAGTTAGCAAGCAGGACGATGACAATAAACTACACCTGAACTTGGTTTATATTTGACCCAGATAACTTCTTACCTGAAGTTCGGTTCTGCCACTTGGACAGGAGGCCAGCTCGGGTTTCTCCTCCTCCCTCTTTTCTTCTCCAACCTGTCACTGGGCTGAGGCTCCATCACTTCCTAAATTGATTTTACTTGAACCTTCACTACCAAACAACTGCACAAAAATAAACAATAATGAACAAGAGTCTGCTTCTAGACCTGCAGAAAGAGAAAGAGCAGAAAAAATGGGACACACAACAATACATCAGGAGCAAGCTATCACTGTGTCAGCCTGACGATGAAATATAAAATCAACATTATTTATTTGAACAATCACACAATAATAAATCATAGTGCATTTAGTGGCAACGACAGCCTTAAGACATGTGTTGAACGTGCCCAAGCCCATACTGTTGAGAGCACCATGTGAGCACCTGTGTGTGTACATGCGCTTGTTTATGTAAGGTTTCTCTATAAAAGCGTCCAATAGAGAGTGTGAGGGACCACAGATCTGCCCCCAAAGATGTGTAGGAGACGGAGGAGAAGAGAGGAGTCAAAGGCCCCACCTGACATATACAGTCATACACAAACACAGTCACACACTCCCTCCCTCATGCTCACACATGCACATACAACCAAAGACTTACAAAAATGCACGCCGGACACCCACTCATGCTCCCCATACACACTCTATTCAATCTGGTCCCGGTACTGCTGCACATTGGGTACAACCATCACCGATTACCGGAGTTTGACCCTTTCTGCTGGGGTGCTGATGAGCAGGCTACCCCGCTCAACGCTGAGCACAGCAACCCACCACCCCAGACCCGAACCAGACGGCCAGATCTCCCTCCTAGCCTCCAGCCCCAGGAAGCCAAGCAACAACAGAGGTGTGCTAAGACCCCTAGTCTCCCTCCGCCTGCTCCATTATAGTGTTGTGTGATGATGAGGTGCATTCCATGGCTGTGGTGAGCGGGCAGTGCGGGCATTGCCTGGCCTATGCCAGCTGATGCCACCGCACCACCCCACTTGCACCCACAGCCCTAGGTGTCTAAGTGCAGTTTAAAATTGGTAGTGGGCACCGGCACTCGGGATGAGGCTGAGAAATCCCCTTGCCAAGCTCTAAGAAAGCAACATTGATAAATACTTTTAAAAAACTGTCTTTCTGTGTCATGACACCCATCCTTCACCCTCATTTCACCTTCATTCAGCTCACCTGGTCCCTTCACCAAGCTCCTGACAAGCCCTGTTTCCCTGGCAACCACAATCAACTCCATTCTTCTCACCTGTTCCTGTCATCAGCTTCATCCACTTCACCTGCTCCTGACTCCTCAGCTCATCTCACACACCTGCTTCCCCTGCTATAAAAGAACCATCCTGCTATCCAGTCTCTGCCAGGTTATTACAGCCCTGCCAGTAATTTCTCCAGCGATTCACCCTGCCTTATCGCTGCCTCCGGATCTCGTTCTTTGCCTGACCCCTGCTTTGTATTCTGCCTACCGACTCTGTCTCCAGCCTTGCCCTCCTGGTAACTGCTACAAATAAAGACTTTTTTTAATCTATTTTTACTGTACTTGGCGTCTTCACAGGTCTTCTGAGTTCTGCTCATGACATTTTGGAGGACATTCATAACTCACTTTGAAGGGATATACCACCCCAAAGTGAAAATGTGTCTATTACCTTAGTCCCCAGTGTTAGATAAGTGAGTTGTTACAATTGGAGAAATATGCACTCACTTAAAATCTTTTTCAAAGATTTAAAGTTTATTTTTGTCTTTCTAAATCCACTGATCCTTCAGTCGCTGCTTCTCACTGTTGGCTTTGCAGAGTCACTCTGAGCCTCTTGAGGGCAGTGTAAACAATGAACTTTATGGAAAGATGGCCTCAGCCACTACAGGTGGACTAAACTGACTTTTCCCATCATGCCCACACAGTTTGCATCCTAACCTGAGAGGAGGAGACCAAAGGACGGGTGAAAAGACACAACTTAGTGCAGGAATACAGTAGAGCACCAAGTTAAGCTAAAGCTTCTGTCAGAGCTGTTATCTCATCCACCTTTGACTTAAATTCAACGGTATCAAAAATAAACACTGCTTATTGTATTAAACATAAAGACATGAGTCACAGCTCGAGAGTAAAGAAAAACAAAAGAGTCAGAGCAAGACTGGAAGACAAATGCACAGACTGTGATGAAAGGCAGAGATTTGCGTTTGCTTCAGGCCTGCGCCAAAGCCCAAGGTCTCAGGAAATGATTAACCCTCACCAAAACCAAGTGGATGAAATGTTCAAACATGTCTGGCCGACAGAGTGTTTGTGGGAGTGCATCTGGAGGAGAGCTGGTGGGAGTTGGATGCAGGCAGCCAATCTCAGAGCACTTCTCCTGAGGCTCTGCCTAAAAGTGGGGTCATCACCTTCTGATCTCGAAATTGAATTCTGATGATTCTGGTTTCTTCCATGCAAAACTTCCCTCAGGGCCTCCCACCCACACAATGTGCTACAAGACCTCCATTGCAGCGCCTGTGGTCTTCTCAGTTTTATCTACAGAGCCCAAAACTCAAAATCTACTTATATGATAAGTGGTGTTTAAATAATTTCTATCATATTTTGTGAACTGAATATTTAATTTCAAATTCGTTATTTGGAGCCAATAATCCACAAACCACAGCCAGTCAGATTACTTATTTGCAAGTCAATTTCCCTGGTAAAATAGTTTTGTTTTTCACAAAAACCCAACAACAATTTGAAGAAGGCTCAAAGGGAATTTAATAATTCCCTAATTTTGATTTGAATTAGAAACATAAAAAAAAAAAATAAACAATAAATAAACAAAGCACACATTTGGTTGTAGTCATCAACTTTCAGGGAGGGCGATGCAGATGTTTGTTGGGTAAAATCTGCCAGACGCGGGAACTCAGCCAGCGAGGCGAGTATAAAGGAACTTGAGCAGCAGTTTGGTGTTCACCACAGCCCCGGGAGCACATGCCAGAGTGAACACAACAAAGCTGATGCACCAGACGTGTTCGCTCCAAGCAGCCTTCACAAACATTCTTTGACCCAGATCCAAAATCCTCAAACAGAGGACAAATAAACAAAACAACACCGTGACACTGCATGAGTTTAACAACATTATCAACCCTCCTGTGGGTGCAGCTGCTCTGGATTTGCTGTTTTTTTTTCTCATGCAAAAATATTCAAAACATTTTTTGAAGCATTTTCTAGTTTGGGAGAAAATATCTTAAAGTATATTTAAACAGTTATTCTGCAGACAATTACTAATAATTGCTGTTTTACTGATGCTTTTTTGTTGTTGCAAGTATTTATGTATGGAAAAGTCAATGTGAAAACATTGGTATTAAATATTTGTTACCTCAAAGCTTTTGTTATGGTTGGACTGAAGGACCCTCACATGAAACAACACTTTGTGCAATCTTTGCATTAAATTCTGTGCTAGCCCTAAGTCACATGTAGGCTGTTATGTAGTTTTCACCAAATGAAAACGTGAAAGTCTTTCATAAATACAGTGAAATAAAGTATTAGTGCCACGAACACCAACTCCTGACCACCCTCCACGGACTCAACTTGCCTGAGTACTACACTACCCAGCATCCCTATCACCGGCGCAGCTCAACTACGTCATCACCCAGACTCTATTTATGGAAGTGCCGCCGCTGAGTGATCACTCAGTCATCGTTTGTTCCAGACACTGAACCGAGTTCTCAGGCTCTCCAGCCATTCTAACCAAGGAAGACATTCTTCCATGCTGCCTACCACCAGTAAGTCAGCTCTTTTGTTTTTCTGGAACTGTCGCTCAGTCTCAGCTCTCTCCGAGCACTGCGTCGTCGTTCCTAGATTAAAACCGTGTGCTCTGTTCAACCCAACGCCAGCTCTTCCGCATCTGGGTCACACAGCCACGCTACAAGCAACTTCCGCTCCAAGTCAGCTCAGCCTTCCAAACCTGACAGGATGACTGAGTCAAAGATTGACCCAGCGGAGTTTGCTAACCTGCGTGCAGAATGATAAATGACCCGCACTTGTATAGCGCCTCTCAGAGTAAGGACTCCAAAGCGCTTTACAACGGAAGTTACTCAACTGCACACCGTCGTAGATCGTCAAGCGACAGAAGTAACCCAGCTTCGCGCAGTTGTAGATCGTCAAGCTACCAAGCTCGAGTCTCTAACAGAGCTGGTCATCCAGCTCTCATCCGCTCTCCAACACCAGGCTTCAGCCGCTAGTGACAGCATGGAGCCTTGTCTCAGCCTCCCAGTTAAGTGGTATGGAACCAGGGGATCCCCAGAAGGCATGCTGGCCACCCTGGCAATGACGTTTGAGTGCCAACCGGCTCGCTACCCCACTTCCTGCTCTTGTGCTGCCCTACTGACTTCCCTTCTAACGGGTCGGGCCGGTGAGTGGGCGGCAGCCCTCTATAACCATAAGTCTCCGGTCTGCAACAGCTATGAGACCTCTGTGAAGGAGATGAAGAAGGCTTTTGTTCATCCCAGCAGTGAGGTTGCTGATGAGACCCGACTCCTCCAACCCCGCCAGGGCTCCCAGATGGTGGCCCATTACACCTCCCGCTTCCGGACCACGGCTGCCCGGTGGACCTGGGATGACGCCGCCCTGAAGGCCGTTTACCTGGAGGGGTTATCTCCCCGAATCTGTGAGGGCATGATCGGACATGAGGCCCCAACCTCCCTGGATTTGGTGGTGGACCTGGCTCTCCAATTCGACCGCTGCATCCTCACCCGACCTCACCCCGTTTCTGCTCCCGTTCACACCAGAACGTTTCCCCGTCCACAAGGCAGCCCGACGATGGAGGAGCCCATGTAGCTGGGTCATCTTCCCCCTGGGGAATGGGCGCAACGTTACCATGAAGGACAATGCGTCTACTGTGGGGACCTGGGCCACCATAGTGCTACGTGCCCGATACGGCCGAGAAACGGTCCCTCCGGGTCGGAGTAGAGGCTATCCCGCCCAGATTCTCCACTCCTCCATTCCCACATAGCACCAGTCTCTCGGTCACCCTCCAACTAGACCAAGGTCCGGTTCCACTGGAAGCCCTTCTCGACACCGGCGCTGCTGAATGTTTCATCAACCAGAGACTGGTCACCCAGCTTCGTATACCCCTTACTGCCTTGGACCAACCCATTCCTGTCATCTCAGTGGACAGTCGTCCACTCATGCCGTATCCACTTACCCACCGAACACAGGACCTCCGCATGACCATCGATCAGCATGTGGAGACCCTTCACTTCCTCGTCATTCAGTCCCCGGCTACTCCCCTCATTCTGGGTCACTCCTGGTTCTGGCGCAGTGAGCCTCAAATTTCCTGGTCCACCAGCAAGGTCATGGCCTGGGGCACAGCCTGCCTGAACCACCGGGGTTCCCCGGACAACCAAACTAGACTAACTCCTCCCAGAGATGTGGACCTGACGCTCGTGCCCCCTCAGTACGTTGATCTCGCTCAGGTCTTTGCCAAAGAACCCACCACCAGGTTACCCCCACATCGACCGTACGATCTGGAGATCAGGCTTCAGCCTGGGACCACCCCTCCTCGGGGCCACCCATTCTCACTCTCCCCGGCGGAGACCCGAATTCGGGATCGCCACCCTCTTCCTCTCATGGGTACTGCTCTGGACGCCATCTCCCAAGCCGCTCTATTCACCAAACTGGACCTGCGCAGTGCCTATAAACTGATCCGCATCAAAGAAGGCGAGGAGTGGAAGACCACCTTCATTACATCGACCGGCCACTACGAGTACCTAGTCATGCACTTTGGCCTTTGCAATAGCCCTGCGGGTTTCCAGCGATTCATCATGATGTACTGCGGGACATGCTAGGCAGCTGGGTCTTTGTATATCTGGATGACATACTCATAGACTCTCGCACCATCGAAGAGCACACCTGTCACGTTCGGGCCATCCTGTCCCGTCTCCTGGACCACAACCTCTACTGTAAATTGGAGAAGTGTGCCTTCCACCAAGAGACCACCGGATCCTCAGAAGGTTCAGGCAGTGGCGCAGTGGCCGTTACCCACGACCCTGAAACAGGTGCAGAGCTTCCTGGGCTTTTTCTATTTCTACTGCAGGTTCATACGCAACTTCAGCTCCGTTGCAGCACCTCTAACCACCCTCACCAAAGCGACCAACCAGCCTTGCCCCTTCCGTCTGACCCCAGAGGCCACCCAGGCCTTCCACGATCTGATCAGCCACTTTGTGAGTAAGCCCATTCTCCTCCACCCGGACCTGTTCCGGCCCTTCATTGCAGAGGTGGACGCCTCTGAGGTTGGAGCAGGAGCAGTCTTATTTCAATGAGGCCCAGACTCCAAACTCCACCCCTGTGCATACTTTTCCAGGAAGTGGTCTGTTTGTCAGGTAGTCTTTAATCCAGGCGATAGTTGAGGCCCCCACCTGTGTCTTCTGAAGTTTCTGGCAAAGTACATCAGGCTGGATTGTGTTAAATTAACTGGAGAAATCAAAGAACATGACCCTGACAGTGCTGCCAGTTTTGTCCAGATGACAGTGGATTGGTTGAAGCAGCTGGATGATGGCATCTTCAACTCCAACTCCATGGCGATAAGCAAACTGCAGTGGGTCCTGATATGTCCAAGTTTGCTTATTCAGGGGGACCAACAGGAGTCTCTCCAGGACCTTCATGATGTGGGATGTCAGGGCAACCGGTCTGTAGTCGTCATTGACTGATGGACGAGTTTTCTTTGGAACTGGAACAAGGCAGGGTGTCTTCCACAGGACTGGAACCTTCTCCTGGGCAAGGCTGAGGTTGAAGAGGTGCTGCAGAATCCCACAGAGCTGCTCTGCACAGGCCTTCAGTACTCTGGGGCTGACACCATCTCGACCTGCAGCTTTAAGTAAATAGAGGAAGTATTTTGGTTAACAAATAAACAAAATAACCATCCAAAATAAGGTTTTATAACTCTATCATAATCTTAGAGAATTTACATAATCTAAAAGTTACCATTAAACTTCCTAATTAATTATTTTTGTGTTCAATCCTGCTTTTCTTTTACTTCTGGTGGCTGCTTAAATATGAAGGCAAAAAAGAGCAAGGGGATCAATACAATGATGTAAAAGCGTCTTGTCCTTAAAAAAACCTTTTTAAGCTAGGTCATTACTAAACAAACAAACAAACAAACAAACAAACAAACAAAACTAACAAACAAACAAAGCAAGTTGCACATTAGTAATAATTTATAAACAGTCCAGTTTCTGTTTACATTAAATTTTCTGTTGTACAGAAAAGTCAAATTGTCCAAAGTTGATAGCAAAGGAGTTTCAAATGAGTGCTGTTCCTGAGCCAACACCATCTTTGTAGTTTTTTTCCATCACAGCTCTGGCACTGAGTGCGCCTAACAAACACAGAGCACTAAATATGCTTGACACAAAACTGATTGGGCCAATGGTAGACCTGCTGAGGCTACAATGGAACGTGGCTAGACCGATCTGCAGAGCAAATTATTTTTGCTGTTGCTATGGTTGGTCTAGATTTCTAGGCCAGTCTTCATTTTGGAAAATAGCTAAATTAGATTAGATAGTCCAATCGATGGACTGTATTTAAAGCCATATGTGGTTGCAATTTGAAGACACCCTGGTAATCACCAACCAGTTCTACTCTAGGTCTTAGCTTGAAGCTAAAATCCAGATTTTTATTAACAGAAAACATAAAAGGTCTCCTACAACAAAAAGGGTTAACACTGGTAGGTCAGCTTTTCCAAGATCGGACGGAAATCTGCACATACCTGTTAAATGTTTTGGTAACCCAAAACATTTTTGATCTGCCTATTTTGGTTTTGGACATTTCACCTGATAATGTGTACTTCATTTTGTTGTATTATTTTTTCTTTAATTTTTTTTTTTTTTTTAACTGGAAAACTGTTACATGGGGGCAACAGCTGTAGAAGGTTAGAATCTTGTTCTGGGAAGCCGGACACATCATCCATCTATCTTTTAAGCTTTGTGTTGTTTTTTTGCTTCACCTCTTATGTTGTGTTCCTAACGTTTATGTGCTGAGCAGAGCACTTTACAAAAAACAGTGACACAGAGGGTTGTAAAACCGAAGCAACGAGCTGAAAGACACTAAAACACTCCATTAATCTGACAGAAGCTAAAGGTGCAGAACAAAATCATCTAGGGAGAGTTTACCACAGTCAGTGGTTTTGCTACATTACATAACTATGTGTCTGTGTGAGGTTACTCAAGTAAACCATCAAACACTTCAGAAACGGTGCAGTGTTTGGATTCATCACATTATGTCAGCAGTTTTTATTTTTAGATAGCCATCGACATACTATTGGTTTCCATATACTTATGCCTGTATGGTACATGAAACACTTCTCATGAAACACAAAGATCCCAGCAGACCTCAGCTCATCTAAATGTTGTTAATAGGCTCTTGGTTCCATCTCAAATGGTCTTTCATCTTCAACTTTAAAGCTTTATGGATTATCTGTTTGTTTTCAAAGAGATCCAACTTTCTTCTTGACACTCAGAAGTCCTTGTGGATTTATTTGAGTCACGCCAGTAGACGTGAGATTTGATGCAAGCATTCACACCGTTACACTGCTGTTCCTTAAAAGGCAAGCCACAGGATTAACAGATTTTTTCCCTTCACCTTTGACATTTACCATGTCAATGAAGTGCTCAGTAACTCTCCTCCCTCCGCAGCTCCTCTCCTCATTACCGCTTTGGCAGGAAGACAAGTGCTCTTCGGCTTTCTCTTTTTCTACCTTATCATCTTTTTCCCTTTCACCCCTTCATCCACCCCCTCCAGTGTTTCCCTGCTGCTTTCTCTCTCCTGCTACACAACCATTTTATTCTGCAAATGGCTGCACCTGAAGTCAAGTGGAAAGAAGAAGTTCTGCTCACGTAGCCCCAGCACTAAGACTTTGTCTGCAAAATCAGTAGCGCTTTACTCTTCCACCCGCAGGGTCCGTTTCCTAGGGGCTGTGAGGCTCAGACCCATTCTATTCCAACCTGGTTAAAATATGCCCACAGTCAGCACTTTCTGCTACAGCCTGGCACCGTGTTTACTTTTGCAGGACAGAGAGCTGAATAGACTTTAATAAATACTGTGGCCTGAGAGTCGGGGAGCCATCTGAGCTTGTCACAACTTGTAACTTAGCCGGTGCACCAGTTCAGACCTGCAATTGGATGTTCACTTAACGGATGAATGAGTGCAAAAGTCTTTCATCCAAGCCCTTTGGAAATTGCACTGGTCAGGACTCTGCAGGGGGAATCACTGCAAATGTTTACTGAACTTCACAGGAGCACAAAGAGATGTGCCATTGCAGTGTTCACATTTTACAAAACAAGTTTCTTCAGAATGAATGCTAAAATAAATAAACAAGAATCACCAAAAGAATGATTTGCAGCAAGCCAGATCTTGAAAAATCCCCAACTCTTGTATCCATTTAAAGGTGTGGAACACTGACAAAACATTATTTTTTTATTATTCTTTCTGATTGTAATCGATCACTCTAAATTTTTTATGCAGGCTGAACATGAAAATAGTCTCCTACACCTATCTCCTGCATTAGCTTCTGATAGAAAATAGATGGCGAAACTCTAGGATTAGAATAGCCAGATCTATGTCACTCTGTCACTTAACATTTAAGCACTCATCCATCTTGACTCATGACAGGGAAGACTGTTGTTGGTGTAGCCTCCAGGAAACAGCAGAGAACACTAGTAGAAGCTAACCATTAGCATTAGCAACTCCACCACACAGCAAAACTTCTCCAGGCTTGTGTTATTTGTGGAGATAAATCATCAGCATTACAAAGAAAACAGAGTGAGTGGTAGAGTCACTTTGCCATTATCCAATGAGAGGCAAGATGTTCAAATATCAGGAAATAAGACTCCAAATCCTGCCATCTGAAGCTACTTTCTCCTCTGACTGACCTGTACTTCTTGATTCAGGTGCATATGTGCTTTTCTTCCCAATATATTCTTGCAAATATATTGTAGCATAAAGGAGTGAACCACATCTTTGAATACACGTTGGACCTACAAGCATGTAAGTCCAAAGAAACATGTGATGCAGTTTGTTTTGAGAAATAATCAAAGTCAAGTACAACAGGAGGAGTACCTCAGCCTCTTCCTGTTTAGAGTAAATCTGTCCTGACAATAATCTTTCTATCTGCTTAAACTTCCATATCAGGAAAGGTAATAAAATATATTTGTACATAGAAAAAAGGTGTGTCATAATTATTATATTTTTCCTGAAAAACTAACAAATAGCATATTTTCACAATCTGACCAGAGCTGCACTCTCATTATCAGATTCATACTGGTTCCCACAGATATGTGCACAAACCCAGCCTCTAAATTTTTATATAGAAATAAAATAGAAATAATATAACTTCCACCTACTTGCTAAAAACAGCTGCAAGGAAAAACAGATGTAACTGTTAAAATCCCACTTGTTGAGGTGAATTTATGGGTTCACCTAAAATTTTACTTCGAGTTCTTGTTTTATTAGTCATTTATTATATCTGAAAATATTTCAGTTGATGCATTACAGATTACCCAAAAAAAAGTTATTATTTGAATACATTTTTATTCAGCCATCTTTTTTCCAAGTGTCAGCTGCATAAATGTTTATGTTTATGTTTATTCATTTCGCAGACGCTTTTATCCAAAGCGACGTACAATTTTTTATTTTTTTTTAACCTATAGGGCATGTTGTGATCTGTGGGGGAAACCGGAGTACCCGGAGGAAACCCACGCATGCATGGGGAGAACTCGCAACTCCACGCAGAAAGGCGAGTTTTGAACCTGCGACCTTCGTGCTGTGAGGCAACAGTGCTAACCACTGCGCCACCATGCAGCCATAAATAATAAAATACACTTAAAGGTTCATTCCAACAAATTGGTGCCATTTCCGTCCCCTGGAAATTATAAACACCCATGAAGCCATATATGATCTAAGTGCAATTTTAAGATTTATGATTGAAGGGATGAAAAAAAAACTACCTTGGAAAAACAAAAAAGAGCATTTGTCACTCTCCTCTACACTATCTACATTACACTTTACATGAAACTCGGTGAATAAAATCCCATTGGATTTTTACTTTTTAGAATTTTTTTGTCTGATCCTACTTGTACTTTACATACAAAAACTATAATATTCTTATTAAAATACACATCTTAGTTGTGTCCCTGGGCTTTTGCACAGTCCTGTTGCACTAACTCTTCTATAAACATCCCAGAAGTCACATATATGACAGGAAGTTGCATCATCTAAAAGCTATTGGAAGTAAAAAGTAAAAGTAAGTTCTCTCATTATTTTTTGGTGTGTTTGGCAATATTTAAACAAAGACTGAAAGCATCAGTATCAATGTTCTATCCTGCTGCTTAAATGATATCTCAGGTGTTTTTTGTTTGTTTCTGATGAATCACTAGCCTTTGCTCAGTGTCTTACGGCTACTACTAAGAATGACATGTGGTTAGGTTACCTTAATTATCTAATTTAATGCTAAAAGTACTTTTTAAAAAGGCAGCCATGTTTGGTTTTTAAACATGTAAAAAAATAAAATCCCTTGAGATTGACCAAGCCCATTTTAAACATTTAGATATTGGACAGCTTGATTTGGGTTCGACACATCTAATAAAAACTGTTGTATTTTTTGAGACGCATAAAAAGCAAACGGTCCTTTTGCAGGAATGATCCTAAAAGTCTTCTAATAGAATTCTAAAACGCATAAAATGAGACTTAAAATGAAAGGATTTAGAGACTGAACAAGCTGCTGAATCCTCTTTAAGTCTGAGCAACGTTAAGCAAAAATGACACAGGATCCTGACTGGCACATCATTTAATGTCAAGCTCTGCTGCAGCTATTGGTTTCTCTTTAGATTTCAGGGTTTAACCCAGAGTTGCTGAAAATTCCCCAGTGGTTTCATCCGGTGTTAATCTCCAGAGATTTGCATTAGTGTCCTGAAACACCTTTGATCTTTCTAAAGACTTTGATGGGATGTGTGAACGAGGGAGCCACTTTCCCATCATGGAGCCATTGGATTAAAGGAGGGAGGTTATTTATAATTTTGGAAGTTGTTTTCAGGTCAGTGCAGGCTTTCAGAAGCAATCACACGAGCACATCTCAGCAGTGCAGAGCAGAGCACGGGGGCGGACATCTGGGTAGAATTTCAAACTCGGTGAACCAATGACGACAAACACTCGTCATTTCTGTGGCTTGTGCTCGGATGAGTGAAATGTCAGAATACTGGGCTAACATATGAAAGAATCATGACACTGGGAGGTGTTTGTTTCACACTGGCACTAATAAAACTTCACCTTATAGTCCTGTTAAAAAACAAGGCTCTCTGGGATGACGTTTACGACAGCAGATCATATGCTGTAACCATAGATTCTCACCTTCTGTGGTGTGAGACAAATCCCGAAGAGGAATCATCAACAGCAGAGCGTCTTTGCTGAGTCAGATCCATCAAGTTTTACTAACAGCTGGTCTCTGCCCCCCTTTCGTCCATGCTTCACCTTTCAAAAGCCATCAGAGCTTGTAAACATCGCCTCAGTGATGCCTGAAACAAGTTTCCATGCCACATTATGTGTGCAGCAGTGAGAGCAAGTCTCTTGTCGAACAGCTGCCACCCCGTCCGCCTGGCAGCAGCATCGAGTTGGATTTGCTATTAATTTGTCGCACCTGACGGCCGAGTCTGTTGGGCACCCACCGCCTGCACCACTTTGCTGCTTTGTACCTTGGAGGGACACATCTTGCCCGTGTGAGAATAAGCCTGAAATATGGTTAGCAAAGAGAATGGTATGAAACAGAAGCCCCAGGCAGTTCAATTTTATGTGTATCTGGGCCAGGCCACATAATTTGGTCAAACGTTAAAATTGTTAGGTTGAAGTCCGTGCAGCTAACCGGCTGCACCTCCCATGACAGAATTGGGACTACAGACAAGTTCAAACCAGATACAAACAACTCTAACTTTGGACCAGCTCTAAGGAGATTCCAGCTCTGACCGTGTTTCGTTTAAACAGCACAACGCTTTTCATTTTGAACTTTTTTTATTCTAAAACAATAAATCAATCAAGTTTTTTTTTCACTAGAACAAATAACAAAAGTCATTTTCAAAATATGAACGAAAAAAAAAACAACTTTAAAAAAAATACAATTTTTTATTGAATTTGACACGGACAGATCATACTAAACTACTCTGGCTGAACTGAGCACATTTTTCTGGTTTTGGGTAAAAGAAAAGCTGAAAAGAAAAACAAAGCTAACGGATCTCGAGCTCAGCCTCAAGGCATCGTCACACCAGAGCTTTCAGGGCGGTTTAAAATGAACCAGATTTAGTTTCCTCTAATATTCTGCTTACTTTGGGCTGGATCGGAGCTCATCCAAACTATGGCGTTGGCCAAAACAACAAACTCTGATCTGCTTAGTCGGGAGGTGCAGGTGATTATTGATATATGTTTATAGTGGTTACTTGTGAGACCATTTTTATTTTTGTCATGAACAAGTCGGTGAAACAAAGTGAATTTCTGTTTTCACTCCTGGCCAATCTGGGTCTAACTTTTTTTTCTTTGTACATTTTTCTTCATGGCCAGTGCTTATCCCATTAAAAACCTTCCTCAAACTGGCAGCTTTTGGATTCATGTTATGTGTTCAGTTTGGTCTGCTTTCAAAATCGCAGTGTGAAAAATCACCAAACCAAATGAAGGAGTGAATCTTTAGCCCTGTTCATATGGCAAGATTTTTATATTGTCGACTCATTCAAAAGCAATAGAGATGGGGAGCATGAGTGGGTGTCCGGCGTGCATTTTTGTAAGTCTTTGGTTGTATGTGCATGTGTGAGCATGAGGGAGGGAGTGTGTGACTGTGTTTGTGTATGACTGTATATGTCAATTGGGGCCTTTGACTCCTCCCTTCTCCTGGGACTTCTTTTGATGCTATACATCTTCGTCTCCCCTCAGACTCAGTGTTGCCAGATGTACAATAATTATCGTATTTGTACCATAATTTTGGGCTCTGTACGATGTACAATCAATAGTTTCAAAAATCCTCAAATGTACGATAATTTCACATTGCACCTAGTAACACCGTCTTTTGCTGTGGCTTTCCCAAGTCAGTTACATAATTTTAAACTGTTCTGAAGTCAGATTTCACCTCAGTGCTTACAGGTTTATGCTATTGTGTCTGTTACAAAAACTGACTCTGGATCTGTACAATAAATAGCCCAATCACATCGATAGGGCCTACTCTCGCGAGAAACTGTAAGGTTATATAATGTGGCAGTGGCCCGCCAGTTTTTGCTGTTTGCCCGCGAGCGCCGAGTTAAGTCTAATCTAGGAGGACAGAGCGACGAGACAGTGGCTTCTAATCTTAAAAGAAAAACCAGAGAAGGGATGGATGAAGGTAAAGCAAAGCAACACCGGACACAAGTTTATCGTTCTGCGTGGGAGTTGGACCCTATTTTCAAAGGATGGCTTGCACCTGTTACGGGGAACGAAATCAAGGCTTTCTGTCGTTGCTGCAACCTCCAGATGGTATCAGAAATCACCGTTCTCTAGAATCATGCAAAGGGAGCTAAACACAAAGAAAGGGTAAACTGCATTGTGCCAAACCAGACATCTATACTTAAATGTCTCCAGCAAACTAATGAAAAAGAGAAGTTTGAAAATGATGTTAAAAATGCTGAAATCAAGCTATGTGGCTTTTTAGCCGAGCACAACATTGCAATGAGAAGCACAGACCACTTAGTACAGGTGATTAAAGGCATTCTGCTGTGACAGACAGTGAATCAGATGAGGAGATCGAGATCAGCAACTAGGTGAGTAGGCTGCTTTGTCATTTATTGGGTCAGTTTTTCCACTGCTGTGATGTTTTGTTGCGTGCGTTTAACCTATGTAGAAATGACATAAATAGGACTGCGCAAATGTGCATATTGTGTCAATGCGTGGAGGTAGGAGTGGTGCCGACACACTCTGCAGGTTTATAGGCATTATATTACTGGTTTTAAAGATGTTTATTTAAACAGGGCAATATAAAACACCTTCTTTGTTATATTATATTGGAGTGAGAAGTCGTTTATAGAACGTTATTATCAAATTTATAATGTCCGATAATTTGTACTGAAAAACGATAATTTAAGCCTCTCTGTACGATATTGTGGGATTTTGGATCTGGCAACACTGCTCAGACTTCAGAGTTGCCAGTAAGGTCTGTTGGACTTAGAAAAAAATTGAGCTGACATACCTGGTGCAGACAGCTCCTGTACACACTAATGAAAGCTGTGGAGATATCTCAGCAGTTAGATTAAGGTGTCAAAGTCTGGGCTGGTCAAAGTCTGCATGAATATCCTGCCGTGTGAACCAGGATTTATGTGTTTCGAAATTTTCTGTTTGCTGTTTGGAACAGTCGTTCAGTCCTTTTGGCCCTGCTCCTTAAAATATGTTTTTTATTCAGGCCACAAAATTGTCACGTTGCGAGTAGTTGGAGGTTAGGACCCAAGGTGCAGACACCAGACGACAGGAGGCAGGAGCGAAGGTAAAAGTAAAAATTCTTTATTTAGGAAGGTAACCAAAAATTCCAAAGAGCAGGAAGTCAAAACCTAATAACCAAACTCTGACAAAAAACAAAAGCTCACTTTCTGAGCCGAGACCTTAAGACTGGTAGGGGGAGGGACAAAACAACACCGACACAAGACAATGGACCGACACACACTGAGAGACGAGACAGTTTTATACTCAGGGCTGGGTCATTAGGGGACGAGGAGCAGGTGCGTGGGAGAGAGAAAGGTGAGATCAGTTAACTAAATGGGAAGGGAAAACCAAGCAGGGGAGGGGAATGAGAACCGGAGTGACCAGAGGAGAATAATTAACTAAGTGGGGGAGAATCACATTGAACAAAAGGAAGATAATGGCTAAATAACATAAATGTATAGAGAACTAAAGATAAGCAAACTAATAAACCTGAAACTAGGGACACCTGGGGAGAAACCTGGAGGGGGCTGGGGAACCAAAGGGACACAGAAACGCCAGGGGGGGAAACATGAGGGAGCCAGGAGGGGGGCTGGGGACCAAAAGGACACATCACATGACAAAAATCTCTTTTAGTCTGTAATAGACTAATTAATTTAGTCTAACTCTGATCTATAAAGCAGTTTTATCTGTTGCAATGCTGATGCACAGGAGCCGATATAGAATCGTTACCTGGGGTGACATTAATCATCTTTGCAGCTTGGTGACATTCAGACTAGTTTTGGGTCACTGCAAACAGAACTAGACAAAAAAAAAAAAAAAAAAAAAGAAAGAAAGTTAGAAGATGGTATTGAGGAAAATGTGCTTTGGTCAATTTCATTCATTAAGCATGGCTGTTCTTTCCATATTGATGATGTTGACATTTGGCTAAAAAATGGAAGTATGTTGCAAGTTTGCAGAAGTTAAGAGCAGAAAGTGTGTTAGCAACTCATGGTGTTGAGGACTAAAATCAATGTCGCTGAAGCCTCGAGGACAGCCACCTCCTTCTGATGGATGGTCCTACTGTAGCATTATTACCAGCGTTGTTATGCAACAAATCTGCAAGTGTGCACATATCAGCAGCCAAACCAGAACACACGATGACCTTGGCTTGCAAATGGACAAAATTATCTGACAAAGAAGTGCAATAAATGAGCTGTGAAGGCCTCACCTGTCAACGTGAGACACTTAAAACAGTGACTTGTTTCCCTTGGTTGATGTACTTTTCAGGTGTCGTATTCCCCCTTGGACCTGAGATTATTCATCTATTACCAGAAATATTTAACTTCAAAAGCCACAAGCTTGAAGTGGTTATAGGAAAAGTATAAAAATAAGTCTGTTCCTGAGAGGAAACACATGGTTTAATTTTTGTCTAAATTTGGTGCCAATATTTAAGTTTTTGTCAATGTGTAGCCAAGAGGTGGCCAAAAATAATCAGGGAACATTTTGTAGCCGCCTGCGTCACACAGCTCCTAATGTCCTAATCTTTTATGCACCTTTCCCCCTAAAACAACATAACATCCATGAACAGGCCCCTCTTTGTTATTCACAAATGTCAACATCCCTGTTATCCCATCGGCTCCCTCTGCCTGAAACCTTAAACCTCCCAACACCTGCTCCTTTGTGTGAGCTGGCATTTTAAAGCCGAGTTTCTCAGACATGCAGCGGACCTTCTCCTATTGCTGTTTTCACTCGATCCTCCCATTCGGTTCATCTTGCTCTCTTCTTTTGACGTGTTGTCACCCTTTTCCCTGTCTTTTTTTCTTCTTGCTTACTATTGTCATTTTCCTTTCTTGCACCATTTACCACATCACCTCTTTCTCCTACGCATTACTTCCCATCTTCAAAACCACTTCTTTTTTCATCCACACTGCTGGTTTGATTACCTTTTTCACATTTTTTATTCATGGTCAAACAATTCTAAACATTCCTTCTGTCTCAGGGAATTTTCATAATTTGTTTAAAAATTTATGTCTATTTTGGGGTAAGCTCATTTTTTTTAGATCTTTCTGAAATTTCTTTATCCTGTGTATTTTATTCTTCCTTATTACAACTGAAGACTCACTCAGCACCTTCTCATGGTCATTACTGTAATATTCAGTTGTGAGTGTCTCTTGGTATTCACTGGTCTGCATTCAGCTGCCAGTATTTGTTGAAATTGACCTTTATACATGATTGTGTGTTAATATATTTGGCAGACATCGCAAAGGAATGGCTTTTAGTTGATGTTTAGGAGTGTACCAGAGTTAGGGGTTGAGTCCAGAGTTCTGTGAAGTCAGTATCTCGCTCGTCTGTGGGGCAAAAAAAAAAAGTTAGTTCTGCAAACTGTCTTTTAAACTAGTCAGAAATGTATTGTAGGCATTTGAAACATGTCTTGAACCAAACATTCCCGACAGTTTCAGTTTGTTTAAAAATAATATACGTCCCGCATAGATTGGAAGCTTCATTCACATAAATGGAACATTCTCACATAGCAGTGACATGTCTCAGTCATTAAATAAGTAAAATGAATCTTCACACACTTGTTATGACCCAGCTTGTAGAACCATGACATAAAATGGAGGCTGAACACTGATTTAGAAGTTTTATTAAAATCATGGCTAATGCTGAAGCTGCACCGAGCAGGCCTGTATCCTGGACAGACAGCTGCAGACACTCAGTGGAATCTGCACACAGCCAAGCCAATGGGACAGAGGGGCATAACAATACTTGAGCTACAGCTGCATGGACTTTAAAAACATCTGTTTAAATAACCTCTGTTAAAAGTACATGTATACAAGTGCTTGTAAATATGTCATGTGCACCAAATCAGGGTGACTCCATCTGAAGGGGTTACATTACTAGCTTAATGTTGAAAAATGTTTTGATAGCCATTTCTTAGTTAGAACAAGAGCTTTGCTTGTGCTTTATGATTGGCTAATCTGGTGAAAACACAACAACAGGTTCTACGAGCATCTTTTTATGCCTTTGGCCTATTATTTTGTTGTCTGGACTTTTCAGTGTTGTGGAAAAACTAAAAAATCCTTCAGAAAACCAAAACAAATGTTGATCAGTGTTATTCCATGTTGTTGTTCTTTTATAAAAGACAGAAACGGTTTTGTTACCTGTTATTGATGCTACAGTTTCGCCATGGTGAATGTTGATTCTGTATATATATATATATATATATATATATATATATATATATATATATATATATATATATATATATATTTTTTAAATACGACTACTGTTGTCAGCGTCAGCCTGAAGAAGCCGGCAGCCGTCGGCGAAACTGTAGCGTCAATAACAGGTAACAAAACCGTTTCTGTGTTTTATAAAAGAACGACAACATGGAATTAGAAATAACGCACAGCAAGAACACACTTAAGATGATCAATATTACTTTAAGAGATTACTAGCAAGTCTAGTTCCTTGGGAACTAAATTTGAAAGAATGAGGTATGACTCTGGAATTTGCTCAGAAGTTGCATCCATGCACACTTGCCACACATTCCCACATTCAAATAAAAAAAATGCATCAAAGACATTAATACCCAAATGACGTCCAGTATCAGGGATTCTGTTCTTATTATTGTTGTATTCGTGCCTTCATTTTAAATGGCAACAAATTAACTCAATTAGGTCAACAGAAAAAAAGACCATCAAACATGATTCATATCAAGCTCTGTCGTTCAGAAACATTTTACTCAGAAATTCATTGCGGAAAAGAAAAGCTCCACAAAGACATGCAATAGAAACATCTTTTCACTAAATTGTGCTGCTGTATTTGTTGTAAACCACTAAATACCAACAAAAAAGCCATAATAACATCTATACTTCCTTAATGCTATAAAGTGCCCCTTAATTCAAGATGCTGTTCCCCCAAAATAATAATCCTCAAGATTATTTCTTTCATTCCAGATCCCTTTTTCTGCGGCCCTCTTATGTCAAATCAACCCACCGCTCTTATTCTCAGATTTCCCAACAAGCCTTCAGTCGAATTGTGTGGAAGATGAGGTAAAAGAAAGAAAAAGAAACCCTCTAACCTTTCCCTCATCTTCTTTCCTTTTTGAAAGCTAGTCTTTGTGAAGCTGCTGGGAGCAGCTCCAGTGTCTCCAACCGCAGCCAAGGCTCTTTTCATCGGGAAAGGTTTGAAATCTAACTGACCCTATTCATGCACTGCCAGGCCTCTGCCCGCACTCATGCTACATAATACGAGGCAATGCAGTGGCAGGGGAATGCGAGTTATTCAGCTAAGGAGGAGACAGCAGCATAAAGACACAGAGGGAGTCTGGATCAGATCAACAGACTGTAATTAAAATGCAAAGGATTCGAAGTACTCTAAAGCATCCTTTTCTTTTAGTGAGTGTCATTACCTAAAGGTCAGAGTTTAGTTATAGTATGTTTGTGGAACCTGATCATTTTAGTATAACCCAACTTTGAGTCTGATTTAAAACCGAAACATTCATCATTGTTTTCAGCATTACCTCATCGTGTTCATTAGTTATGCCGGGGTTGGTCTTTTTGTTCTGTTCTTCCCAGAGATTCACTGCCCTTTAGAATGTTTCTCCAGCACTTTACAGCTTTCTGGGTTTGGGTTAGGATCTGGATACGAACTAATATTCTGTAATTGACGTTCATCTCTTGAGACATGATAACTACTTAAACCAATCCTCGAATGTTGATTCTGTATATATATATATATATATATATATATATATATATATAATATATTTTTTTTTAATTCGACTACTGTTAATTATTTAGGCATGTGCTGCAGACATTACAGCCCTTAATGTGTTTGCAATAGAACAAACAAAACACAACAAAACAAATTAAAAAGAACAAACATCAAAGTTAAAAACTCCCTCAAGTTTCATGGCTGTTGCCAAGTACAGATCAGCACCAATTTAGGATTCTAGTTGACATGCCAAGACGAGTCATACACAGTTGATAAGTCGATAAATATATTGTCATATCTGGTTGTTAGCACTCTTGGGTGTTTTACGGTAAGGAGCACGTACTACACTTACTATGGTAGGATGCCTCCAGCATAAGAGGAGTTTGCCGTCTGTTTTAAATGACTCATTAAAGAAAATAACATGACTCATTATTCTCTTCACACACATTTGGCTGTAATATCGAGTTGTTGCTAACTGAAAAAGTATCTTGAGATATTTTTAGAGCCACCTATTTGCTTCTAATTCATCATTAGCATTGTTAGCTCAACGTTAGCCTCTGTCCTTCCTCACCAAAGACTAGGGTAAAAGAAAAAGATGCTGTAGCTTTTTAGGGGTTCAATAAATAAGTTCTGAGACACTCCTTTTTACTTGCTTTGGTTCTTTAAACAACTCTTGAGCTTAATTGTCTTCTGGTGTCAAATTAAAAATGCTGGTGCTGCCAGTGTTGGGAACGTTACTTTAAAAAAGTAATTAGTTATAGTTACTGATTACTTTGTCAAAAAAGCAACTCAGTTACTTACTGAGTTACAAGATCATAAAAGTAACTAATTACGAAGAAAAATAACTACTTACTTTTTTCATTAAAGAATGCAAGAATTACTACAATAGTGAAATATAAATGACTAATGATTGGAACATAATAAAATGTATGTCCAAATGTTTTTTTATAAACCTGAATAATTTTAATTAATAAGCACTTAACAGGAGGAACTACTAACAGGAACATTATACTTATCTAGACTTTTAAAAGGTCACTGTGTGATATTTAACAAGACCCCAATCAGCTAAAATTTAAAATTGCAAATAGAAACACCTGTAAAGGTTCCTGAGCCTTTAAATGGTCTCTCAGTCTAGTTAAATTACAGAGTTAAATGTAATTTTACACAGTATTATAATTTTTCCAGCTTCACATAATTTAGCAGCATTTCTGTTGCTGATAATCAAGTAATGGTTAAATAAATAAATACAGTGGGGCAAAAAAGTATTTAGTCAGCCACCGATTGTGTAAGTTCTCCTACTTAAAATGATGACAGAGGTCAGTAATTTTCATCATAGGTACACTTCAACTGTGGGAGACAGAATGTGAAAAAAATCCATGAATTCACATGGCAGGATTTTTAAAGAATTTATTTGTAAATCAGGGTGGAAAATAAGTATTTAGTCAATAACAAAAATTCAACTCAATACTTTGTAACATAACCTTTGTTGGCAATAACAGAGGTCAAACGATTACTATAGGTCTTTACTAGGTTTGCACACACAGTAGCTGGTATTTTGGCCCATTCCTCCATGCAGATCTTCTCGAGAGCAGTGATGTTTTGGGGCTGTCGCCGAGCAACATGGACTTTCAACTCCCTCCACAGATTTTCTATGGGGTTGAGGTCTGGAGACTGGATAGGCCACTCCAGGACTTTCAAATGCTTCTTATGGAGCCACTCCTTTGTTGCCCGGGCGGTGTGTTTGGGATCATTGTCGTGTTGGAAGACCCAGCCACGTTTCATCTTCAAAGCTCTCACTGATGGAAGGTGGTTTTGGCTCAGAATATCACGATACATGGCCCCATTCATTCTGTCCTTAACACGGATCAGTCGTCCTGTCCCCTTAGCAGAAAAACAGCCCCAAAGCATGATGTTCCCACCCCCATGCTTCACAGTAGGTATGGTGTTCTTGGGATGCAACTCAGTATTCTTCTTCCTCCAAACACGACGAGTTGAGTTTATACCAAAAAGTTCTACTTTGGTTTCATCTGACCACATGACATTCTCCCAATCCTCTGCTGTATCATCCATGTGCTCTCTGGCAAACTTCAGACGGGCCTGGACATGCACTGGCTTCAGCAGCGGAACACGTCTGGCACTGCAGGATTTAATTCCCTGCCATTGTAGTGTGTTACTGATGGTGACCTTTGTTACTGTGGTCCCAGCTCTCTGCAGGTCATTCACCAGGTCAGTCATTCACCAGGTCCCCACGTGTGGTTCTGGTATTCTTGCTCACCGTTCTCATGATCATTTCGACCCCACGGGATGAGATCTTGCGTGGAGCCCCAGATCGAGGGAGATTATTGGTGGTCTTGTATGTCTTCCATTTTCTGATAATTGCTCCCACAGTTGATTTTTTCACACCAAGCTGCTTGCCTATTGTAGATTCACTCTTCCCAGTCTGGTGCAGGTCTACAATTCTTTTCCTGGTGTCCTTCGAGAGCTCCTTGGTCTTGGCCATAGTGGAGTTTGGAGTCTGACTGTTTGAGGCTGTGGACAGGTGTCTTTTATACAGATAATGAGTTCAAACAGGTGCCATTAATACAGGTAACGAGTGGAGGACAGAAAAGCTTCTTAAAGAAGACGTTACAGGTCTGTGAGAGCCAGAGATTTTCCTTGTTTCAAGTGACCAAATACTTATTTTCCACCCTGATTTACAAAGAAATTCTTTAAAAATCCTGCCATGTGAATTCATGGATTTTTTTCACATTCTGTCTCTCACAGTTGAAGTGTGCCTATGATGAAAATTACTGACCTCTGTCATCATTTTAAGTGGGAGAACTTGCACAATCGGTGGCTGACTAAATACTTTTTTGCCCCACTGTAAAATCCTTTAAAATGACACTAGATGAGGCACAGATCTGATGGAGGACTTACATTTACTAACTTGGGTCAGACCCAAACACAGAAGAGCTGAAGCTGGGTGGTAAACACACACAGGTAGTTCTAATAACACCTGAGCTCCATGACGTTTGAGACTGATGCATCAGTGTTACAGCGGGACTAAAGACATGATCAGAAACAGGTTACAGCTGGATGATCTAGGAAGGTAGAAGATCAGGACGTCTGAGCGGTGAACAGGTGAGCGGACCTTCGGGACGTCCCGCTGTCACGCTAAGAAGGGCACAGCTGCAGATCCACACCTGCAGCCGTAGACTATTCATCACTTCTTCCTCGTTCTTCACGGGCCATGATGCTCTTGGATGAAAACATCTACCTCTTTAGCTCCTGATCAGCTGATGACAGCTTCAACACACCACGTTGCTTAAAACACGCTTTTTCTTATCAGTAACAGAAACGACGTTTTGATAAAAGAAGATGTAATTAATTAGTTTGCTTGTTACTAAAAGAAATATATATATTTTTTATTAACGCAGTTATTTTAAACGGCGTTATTACCATCACTGCTTTGTTGTGTCTACAGCAGTTAGCGACTGAGACGGTGAGGGTCTCCGCCCACCCGGCCAATCATCATCGTGTTTGTAAGTGCGTTACCGACACCTCTCTCTCCCTGGCTGCAGCTGAAGTGAGGCAGTCAGAAAGCCTCACACTGTTGCTCAACGTTCGACAAACACATAGAAATGCACAACCTTCCGTCCCCAGTAACGGTAACGGTGTTGCAACAGTGGGAAAAGTAATTAATTAGATTATTCTGTTACCTACAAAAGAACGCTGTTAGAAACGCCGTTATACTTAAATGGCGTTACTCCCAACACTGGGTGCTGCAGCATTAGCTCAGTGCAGACTCAGCAACTGCATGGGCTCATAGGCTGTAAACAGTGACTTAGTCCCTCTTTAGCTTTTTGGAAAGAGATAAACTGACACCTCCCTCTGCCAGCTGAGAAGGAAATCTGTTTAAATGTGAATTCCTTCCATCATGATTGAGACATAACACTGTCTTGTGATAATTTCACAGTAGAATTTTACATATTGCTCCTTTAAGCCAAGTTATCTATTGTGAAACTGATCTGAAAAGATAGAAAGGAAGATTGTATTTCTGTGAATTCATTGAAGATGTCAGGTCTACAGAGAAACATTCAGTCATTTTAAAGGCCACGTCACCTCTGGGTGTAACATTCCAGTTGATGTAGGCCTCAGTGTGGCTGCATATAAAAAAGGTCATAGCGCTTTTAAGTGTGTTTTTAAATAGAATAGCTGGTCATCTGAAGTGATTGCAGAGTTTAAGTTCAAGCAGCTTGTTTCCATTCAGACAAATAAAATGTTAATGCATCGAATGTGATAATCTACACCCATTCCTGGTGGATAGATAAAAACTTAACAAATCAAAACAGCTTTAATAACACGTTTTAAAATAAAGTGCAGCTCTAAATCATTAAATCAAATATACATATACATACATATATATATATATATATATATATATATATATATATATATATGTTATATGCAAATAAATAAACATTATAGTTGCTGTCTGAGATTTTTTGTAACTTCTTTTTGTCATGTTGCTTGAAATGCTTTTCACATGTTGATGGAAACTAATAAATGACATATTTAGTCAAAAAACAATAATGAAATAAATTGAATCACCTCTGAAATGTACAATCCTAAAAACACATCATCCAATCATTGTGCTGGTCCCCTTTCTAAATGATTGGGTCATAACTCATTCATCAACCTGCTCTCTGCTGCACATAACACCCTTTGTGCAAGAAATACCCCTTCTTAGTGCTGCCTAGTGCCACGGACTGAATGAGCCATTCTGTTTGCAAATTTCGTTTAAGGACTTCTTTTACATGCTCTATTTAGAGTCTTCTCCAGTTGATGCTGGGAAACGTTTAGGTGATGGAGTTATTGTTACTCCATGAGTAGGAAGAAAGGAGGGAGTTTAGTTTTTGCTGGTGGTGGGGTGACCCCAGATTGTCAGTGTTCTGAGGCCTTATGATTTAGATGTTTGGAATAGACAAAGAAGGCTGAAAAATGCCCTTTTTTCTCTATGAAAACACCACACACTATCTATGCTAGCATGCTAAACTGAGCGGCGGCAGGAGGGAGTGGGAGGACGTTCGGTTTGGAGTTGGTTCTGTAAATTATGACCTTAGCAGCTCAGCAGAATTTTGCATCTGGTTGTGTGTGTGTGTGTGTGTGTGTGTGTGTGTGTGTGTGTGTGTGTGTCCATGTGCAAAAGTTTGAGGCAGGTGTAAAAAAAACGCTGTTAACAAAGAACACTTTAAAAAATGGAAGTGTTAATTATTAATTGTCCTCAATCAACGGAGAGCGGTGAATGAACAAAAGAGAAATCTAAATCAAGTCAATATTTGGTTTGACCACCCTCTGCCTTCAAAACAGAATCAATTCTGTGTGTGTAGGTTATTCCAAACATGTTGGAGAGCTAACCACAGATCCTCTGATGTAGTAAGTAAGTCAGTAAATGTTATTTATATAGCACTCAGCACAGACAGAAAATCATTAAGTGCTTCACATAGATCAAAACAAAACAAAGCATAAAGTCATAATATAATGAGCTTCAAACAGAAATAAATTAAAATCAGAACAGCTAAGTCAAAAAATTATAAAATACCATAAAGCAAATGAAAGATGATTACAAATTTGAGTTAAAACATAAGATAATAAAAGATTTAGGTAAAAACAGCTTTACATAAAAGGGTCTTCAGCTGATTTTTTTAAAGTGTTCAGACTGTAAATGCTACGTAAGGATAAAGGAAGATCATTCCAAAGCCAGGGTGCAACAGTCTGGAAGGAGCGATCACCTCGACTTTTAAATCTGGTCTTTGGAACTTCTAGAAGGTTCTGGTGGGTGGACCTGAGGGCTCGGGTTGGAGCATAAGGCTTTAACAGTTCAGTAACATAGGGAGGGGCTTGACCATGTAGAGCATTGAACGTTATAGTCAGTATTATAAAATGAACTCTATAGTTAACGGGTAACCAGTGCAGAGACATTAGAACAGGAGTGATGTGTGCTCTTCTGTTTGCTCCAGTTAGGAGCCTCGCTGCAGAGCTCTGGACCAACTGAAGGCGGTCAAGGGCTTTTTTGTTAAAACATGTGAAGAGTGTGTTACAGTAATCTAGACGGGAGGAGATAAAGGCATGGATGACCATTTCAAGTTCATGTTTTGACACCAACCTTCGCAGTTTGGAGATATTTCTTAAGTGATAAAAACTGTTTCGGACCAATGTTTTTGAGTGGCCTTCAAGAGACATTGATTGGTCAAAAACAACACCCAAATTTCTTTAGTTTGTCTTGACTGCAGAGGATAAATGACCATGTTGTTAAATAATCAGGGAACCATGCTTTCAGGGGGAATGATCAGACATTGAGTTTTTTTCCGAGTTTAGCTAAGGAAGTTTTCTTCTAGCCATCTGGTGATAGCTGATAGACACTCTATTGATTCAGACAGTTTATAGAACTCAAACTCCTTAAAAGAGCAGTACAGCTGAATGTCATCTGCATATAGGTGATGGAATAAATTATAAAAAGAATACATTATTTGTCCAAGAGGGTGTATGTACAGTAGAAACAACAGTGGACTCAAAACAGAGCATTGGGGTACCCCACTGAACAGATCGGTAGAATCGGATATGCTTTTGTTAATACAGACACTGCAGCTTCTATTAGAAAGGTACGATGTAGGCTTCCTCACACCCTTCTGTTACCCAGACACACCCCATGATGTTGGGTTCAGGGCTCTGTGGGAGCCAGACCATCACTTCCAGGACTTTTTTTTCTTTATGCTGAAGATAGTTCTGAATGACTTAAGCTGGATGTTTAGGTCACTCACTTTGTATTTTGTAAATAAATAAAGATTAACAATCTTAGTTAATATTTCTGAAAACATTCATTGTTTACAGCATGTTCACACCTGTCTAAAACCTTAGCATTTTACTATATATCATGCAGTTATGATAGAATTTTTGCTGCCATATTTTTCAGGTCCTGGACTTAAAAATGCTAGTCCAAGGCTACCCTTGGATTCTGACCTAAATCTGCTTGTGTCAATACAGACAAGCCCAATGTTCTGTGTATTTAAACCACTCAACAGGACCACACTGGAGCTTTGGTTCATCATAATGGGAACGTGTGTGTGAATGTGTGAAATATCTTATGCAAAGAAAGCGGACAAGTTGTGTAGCAAAGAGCCAACGTTTCGCACTAAGTAGAGAGAGTCAGCAATACGTTGAGACTAAAGTAAACAAGAAGCTGACAATCAGTTTTGGCTGCTGTGCTGCAGGCAAGAGGCACTCTCCGAAGTTGGCTTAGTGAGGCAAAATGTGAGCAAACTGTTTTGTCTCACCATAAAGAAAGAGCCTCTCTGGAGAGCTTTCTGTTGGAATAAACAATAGTTGCTGTGTGCAAAAGTAATATAAAAAACTTAATATATGCTTTTGCCACCATACAGTGCAAAACTGAGCATAAGAAAAACAATATGAAAGAGACATTGACAAATTAAAATAGAATTATAGAATTAAAACATGCAAAGATGTGAATATGGTCATAAGTTCATCAAAGACTAGTAAAGCACACACACACACACACACACACACACACACACACACACACACACACACACACACACACACACACGGTCCCTTCAGAATTCTCAAATAAAATAATGTTTTTGGACTGTTTAAGAAAACTGACCAACTTGGATGCCTGCAGGAGAACCTTCCAAGGCAGATCAACTGAGATTTGACCTTGAAACCTTGCTGTAAAGTTTCAGTGCCAACCACTACTCCGCCATGCAGATCTCTGATGATCTCACTTAATTGGAATAATAATAATAATAATAAAGTGTTGTTTTTGTACTTTGTTTTTCAAATCACAGGCATGTGACTTACTGATATCACATTTAAGCTGAAAAAAATATTTGGCATGGAATAGCTTGTGGGTGAGCAGTCATCCAACTCCAACTCAGTGCCTGGCTAAACAAATACACAGTCATTCAACTCTATTTTACAGATTACATATCTATCATTTGCTTTTTAAAGCAACAAATTGGAGCGGTTTTAGGGCTTCTGGCCATTATACTTACATTGTATGGTGTTAATTGTAGATTGAATAAAATATAACGTCCTTGTTTCAAAAGACAATTATTGCTATTTGGTATTTGAATCACTGTCCAATCTCTTTAAAACTGCAGGCAATTTTAAAGAATAAATCAATTTATCATTCATTAAAAAAACCACAAAATTTGAGACTGACTGGACTTCCTCTGACATCGACCTTTGTACTCTGTCATCATCTTGTTTCCACGAAGAGCTCTGCTTTTAGACCATTGACACAAAAACCATCAGAACACATCCGGGCACATTCAGCCACAATAGGGCTACGGTCGAATTGGACGAGCACCGTCATGGCATGTTGAGCATGAAGATGGGTGTTGAATTGCAAAGGCAGTGAAATAACTGTGTGGTGGGAGAAGGAGGATGCCTCGTTTGCAATTGCACAATCTGAAATTCACCAGGGTGTCTGTGACAAATAACTGCGATCAACATAACCACAATAAAGTTATTGTGAATTTTACTCTAAGAAATGAAATGTTGAATTTACTTAACCAAGTTGGCCTAAGCATCTTTTGTTTTATTTTAAATGCATGGAACACAGAAAAAACATTTTACTGATTATTTCTGATTATAATTTGTTACTCTGAATTTTTCATGCAGGCTAAACATGAAAATAGTCTCCAACACCTATTTCCAGCCATAGCTTCTGATAGAAAATAAATGGTGAAACTCTAGGATTTGAAAAGCCTAATAGATCTACGTCGCATAGTCACTTTACATTCATGGACTCGCCCATCTTCACTCGAGAAGGGGAAGACTTTTGTTCATTTCGCATCCAGGAAACAGCAGAGAGCATTTTGGCTGGTAAAAGCTAACAGTTAGCATTATCAACTCCATCACACAGCAGAACACCTCTAGGCTTGTGTTGTATGTGGAGATTAAATATCAATGTTACAGACCAAACCGAGTCAGCGGTAAAGTCGTGTTACTTTTATCCGATCCGAGGCAAGATGTCCAAACATCAGGAAATAAGACTCCAAATCCTGATAAGCTCTCCTCTGTGGCAGTGTGCTAGTTCCTGAAACAAGCGCATCTGAGCTTTTTACATCCCTGCGCATGACTTACAAGACATTTATTCCTCCTAGAGACTCATGCAAATGTATTGATTAAATGAGTGCCCCACACCTTTGATATCGAGTAAACCAGGCTTGAGGCTAATGCTGGCCTGACAACTGAGCTAACAATGCTAATGGTGAATTAGAAGCAAACAGTCGGCTCTAAAATTAGTTCAGTACTACGGTGAAATGCATGTGTGAAGTGAATAATGAGTCGATGTTGGGCCAGGTAGTCTGTGTTGGCCCAGGAGAGGAAGGCCCTGGCCCAGATCCAGCTGACCTTGGCCCAACAGACAAAGTGGGGGGCCCCTGATACATCCACTTCAGGCACCTGGAAGGTGAAGACGGGTGGTTGGTATCCAAAACAAACCTCAAAAGGCGAGAGGCCTGTGGCAGAGGAGGTCTGGAGACTAATGGAGGGTTCGACCCAGAGGAGTGCTCGTGGCCACAAGGTGGGCTGTGTGGAGACTAAACAGCGTAGATACTTCCCCATCAGTGGCGGAGCTTGATATGTGCAACATGTGCGGCCGAACAGGGCGGCAGTCTGGAGGAGGCGGCATTTAATTTCTTTTTGTTTGTTTTTTTTTTATTTTTTTTTCTTCCATCAACCGATACATCAACAAAACATAGAAATCACATGTTCTTCATAATAATAATAGTGATTAGTGATGATAATAATAATATT
>NC_091741.1:73831362-73918862 GCF_043380555.1 Nothobranchius furzeri | reverse complement strand
ATGCGCAGGGGCTCATCACCTGCTGGAGGACTGCATCTTGTCAGTCAATATCACGTGACAGCGACTAGTCGATGACAGGCATAAAAAGTCACTACAGAGCCGTGAAGTCGACTAGTTCGTACAACCCCTAGTGTGTAGAATAAAATGTCAGCTCGTCTGCATGCGTCGGGATAATCCTAGTCTTTCTCTGTCAAAATAAACGGTCAAATACGGGAACTGTCCGGTCAACACAAGCCCTGCTTTTAACTGATCTGTTTTCTTGTGAAAATTGTTGCAAAGAGATGTAATTTAACGTGATTAACACCAGAGCCAGACGCACTGTGCTGTTATCTCCGTCACTGTAAATGAGGGAAAAACAAAATGATCGGATCCTTTTCTGACCTTCCCCACCTACAAAGTTTAATTACAACAATCAAACGAGACAGAGCCTGAATTTGTATTCTGAACAGTCTAAACATGTTTTAAAAAGAAACGTATGACAAAAGTGGCACCTGCTCAGTAAAACCACTAACAGGGTGAAAAATATCAAAATATTGTAGGCAGAGACGGGCTACAACTTCTGGATCTATTTTATATAAATCGTTTTATTGATTATCTTTTTTATGAAAGATAACTTTGACGTACACGAGCGACCGGTACCGGCTGCTGTCACCTGTTGTGATTGGTTAAAGCAGCTCTCTGCTGTCTGAGGGTAGGCCCCGCCCACAACGCCGTGGCTGCTGTGGCTCCCAGTGTTTTCTTTACTGTGGGAAACGGGTAATAATGTCTCTTTGATGGGAACAGGTTGCCGACCCCTGCCCTAATCCTAACCTCAAGGTCAGTAACTGTGATCTTAAGGTTAGGATTGGGGTGAGGGGAATGTTAAGTAGTTCACAAGTCGTTCTGATGTCCGTCTCACCACCGGCGTTGGATACCGACGCTCTGGGACGGTGCTTCATCAGTGTGTCTCTGATCGTTGTCTCTTGACGCGCTGGGGCATCCCGAATCGTCATATATTGAGGCTTGGTCACACGCATCATATTTTGAGGCTTTGGGTGTGAGGATGTGTTATCAGTTTTCCTGGTACACTTGAGCTGTGGCAATTTCCAGTGGTTATTTGAAGACTAATCCACATGCCTGCACTCATTCCTGTTTGAAATAGGTTTTATTTTTGTTTGGCAAAATCAAAAAATTGATCTTCATGGTGCTCCTACTGTTGAGAAAAGTGCAACATTTGCCAACCAATTCAGACAGCAAACAAAAAAGCACTGCCTATTGGTGCATAATAAAATATAAATATGTTTAAAAAAATAAGAGATTTAGGTATTTGAACATACAAAGCAGTCTTTCTTTTGTACTGGTGTGTGATTGTTGTGTTTTTCACTTTCTGGACATTAGACAGATTCAATTTCTTTGTTTTGTGAATTTGATTGAGCTTAAACCAAACATTAAAAAACTGACAATCAGCCTTTCTAAAGTCCTCAAAGAATAGGGCCATGCGAAAAAATGAATATATGGAAGGTTGCAAACCTTGTAATTATGGAGAGGGGGTTAAAAAAATAAAGTCCATGAGCCAATATTTACAACTAGCAGTTTTTGGAAAAACATGTTAGAAGTTTAGACAGAGAACCATCATTTGAGCTGAATCTTTATTTTAAAGCATTTTGTAAAATCACTGATTCTGCCTTTATTGAGGTAGCAGTAGGGGCAACAGTACCTCAGGAGGAGGTTGAGCGGGTTGTCCAATAATCGGAAGGTTGTGGGTTCAATCCTGGTTCTGGAAGGGGAATGCTGCTGTTGTGTCCTTAGGCAAGACACTTTACCCACCTTGCCTGCTGGTGGTGGTCGGAGAGACGGGTGGTGCCGGTGCTTGGAAGTCTTACCACACACACAGAGAAGCTGTGGCTGTAGCTAATCACCACCAGCGTGTGAATGTAGTGTCAAATGTTTTTGAGTCCTCTGATGCTGAAAGGTGCTATACGAATGTGGGCCATTTATCATAAACAAAAATATGCCTTTTCTAGAGGTTAATTCTGTGTGTACCTCATGCTGCAATAATGCCTTTTTTTTGCCATTATGTTAAGTTTTTCTTGTGGGCAGGAATCCAAAACCGCGTACACAAAAAGGCCCTAATTGGTCCAGCTGCGAAAGTAAATCAGCCGATGAGATTATTTCTGCTTGAGCAGCTGAGAAATGTTCCTAATTCTGTACCTCACCAAATGTGAAGTTGGCCACAATGCAGCATTTTCCCATCATTCTCTAAGTGCTCCTTTAGCGGGAGTCATGTTTCTGCTCCTGCTTTGTGATGCATTGAAATTAAATTGTGTCTGGAATAGTTTGATTTCTACTGTTATTTTTTTGAAAGAGGGAGAGTACCAAGGCAAAAAAAAAAAAAATAGAAAATTAAAAAATAAGTGAGCAAAGGGAATGATCCAAGGCAGAGAAAGTGGCAGAGAGACAAAGAACAAAAGACGCCTGCACAAGCTGCCTGAACTGTAGCTGTGTCTCATGACTTAAACATTCTGGGGGATAAAACATGCCCACATTGCAGGGATTCTTTCCTCTGTAAAACATGAAGCTTCAGCAATGTGAGAGGCATGCATAAATGAAGAATCAGTGTTGCTGTGCTGGCATTAAGGGAAAGTGTGAAAAACAACACCTAGCAGTTACTGAAACAGCCCTGCAAGCTGATGTAAGGGTGTTAAACCCTGCATGCTTGTTATTTTCTTCCCGTTATTTAAGAGGAATGTGATTTTTATTACAACCACTCCCATATAATCTTTGTGTGATTTTTTTTTATCATTCAATCAATAATAATATCTGGCCACAAAAGAAAACATAGCTTCTTATTAACAGGCTATCATGAAAAAGAAACAACATTCAGTAAAAATACACTGGGAAGCTTGTATTATTCATTAATGAACATGTTGCCTTTCAGTTTGAGACAACACTGCAAATTTATCATCACCTTTTTAATTTCTTTGGGAAAAGGATCTGCAGGATCAACCACTCAAGAGCCAATATGAAACAATAGGGCTCAAAGCCGGTCGCCTCCTTAAAAAAAAATCCATATCCCTTTCTCCCAGTGATCGAGAAGAAGAGAAAACTCTCCAGCGTGCTGCTGTTTCTATAGCCTCTTTTATAAGACAGACCATCGTGTCATTACAGAGTGATAAATCCGAATTTGTGGGTCTCGTAAATACAGCAAGGAGCAAAGGGGAAAGGTGATAAATCTCAATTCTGATGCGCATAGCCTCGTAGTAAAATTGCCGCATTAGCCCCTCACCTCTGACGACTAAACGCGTGTCAGCCCCACTAATCCCTTTGGAGCGACTGTGGGAGCCCCCCCCCCCGCACGCAAAAGAGGGTGGTCGCGTTAAGCAGGGCGTACACTGTGCGACTTTTTCACTCGTAGCACTCAGCTTCAGCTCAAACTGTGCGACTTCCTCGCAGGGCAGATCTCACGAGTCATGTGCTCACACTGTACGACCCAGTTCTCGGATGCAATCTGACTGCTCACACTTTACGTCTGGTAGAAACACGTCGGCCCTAAAAATATGTTAAAAATAGCAGTTTTTACACAACACGTCAGACTTTTTTGTCTTGTTTTGCCTGTTGTCCTTCAGGAGTGCTGCAGGAGGACACACAGGGATTTATGGGGTTGGATGAGGAAAACAAAATAAAGAAAGTAAATCTGTGTTTTGTGATCAGGTTAATTTGACATGAACACGACAAACACACTTTCTTGACAATCTTTGTGAGTAAAAAAATGTGTAGAAACAAAAACGAACAGCGTGTGTTATTAGGGAAATAGCAAGCGAGCGGTGTTAATGCATGATTGTGCATGCGCCGTGAGCGGTTCTGATACTTTTTGGGTCGCAGCTGCTCGCAGCGCCGCTTCAACAGTGCGATACCCTCACGAGGGAAGAGCGAAATATTAAAAAAGCCAGAAGTTTGTGCGAGCTCACGATTGCTGATCGGTAGCTGGTCACGTGGTGTTAATCGCCTCTCGTAACCCCCTGTACACTACACGACGCTCAGCGCAAAACTCGCCCCGATCTTGTGGATTCTAGCACGAGTGGAAAATCGGCTCAAAAAAGTGAAAAAGTCGCACAGTGCACGTCCAGCTTTAGTGACGTATACTGCACGCCGAGTGCCAGCCAGAAGGGATATAAACATAGATAAACATGACCTCTCACTAGTGTCTTTCAACCACCTACAACATGCCAAACTGCACGGATGCGGAGACCATGGAGCTTTTGGCCGTGCGAGCGAACGAACAAATTAGTCGTCTTTTTATGGGGACGGTGAGAGACAGCCAGCTGTTCGACAGAGTGGTGAAAACACTGGCTGAGTGGGCGTCAAGCGGGACAAAAAGCAGGTCACATCTAAGCTAAAGGTCCTGAAAAAGAAATTACATCAGTCTCACGTGTCTTCCGTCTGACGCTGAATGTGCAACCCTGTGCGGGGGGGGGGGGGGATGCGATCTTCCTTTATCTTCCTTTATCCCATCTTGGTTTGAGAGGTGCCTGATAGCAGTTTATTCTAGTTTCAGCTTTGCTACTATAAATGCCCAAATCCTCCCCAGGGAGCCACGGCAAATCCCGTTTTGCAAACGCTATGGTCCTGTAAAAACAGCTTCCGTTTGCTCATTCTACTGAGCGGTGTGCTGTTGTAAGTGTGTGTGTGTGTGTGTGTGTGTGTGTGTGTGTGTGTGTGTGTGTGTGTGTGTGCGTATGCGGGCACGTCTGTTTGTTAACAGCTCATTCCTCCGGCTGAGAAACTCTGAGAGTGTGCAGAGGAGTTGAGGGGCAGTACAGCTCTCTCAGTTGGCCAGGCGATGCCTCCTTTAGGCACATTTTCCAAACCGTAAGTAATGGTAAAGCAAGAATCCACCCAGGGTGTGGCTTACCCTTTAAAATCAATTAGCAATAAGACCAATAATTTTTTTTCAGATACAAATAATTTTATGCTAAGGGGACAGAATATGCATTTTTGGGGACTTTATAGATACAGGTAGCTATACGTAATAAATAGCCAGACAATAGCATCAGTGTGACTAGCAGAATATCCTTGTGGCCACATCACATAGTGAGATTTGTAATCCACTGTTTTGGTTGTCAGGGCGTCAAGTCCTCCCATAGTTGTCACCACTACAGATCGCTTGCAGTTGTGTGTATTTTTATTTAATTTTGGTAGGGTCAAAAATACACAAATATAAATGTGATGCAACAAATATTTTGAACAAGTAATCAGCAAATGTAAATTAAAGATGAAAATAGTGCAAAAATGCTTAAAGACCAAATAGCTAAGAAAGGATAGAAATCAGGCCACCAGTCTTGTTCTTCTACGAGTTGCATCTGAGACCAACCTAACAACTATTTCCTCACCATTTAATCTCTCACAGTACATAAAAATTATTTTGCTGTTTCCCCACATTAAAATGATTTGAAACAGCCTAAGGCACACCGGAGAAAGACGTGCCACGTTGCGCTCACACCACTCCATCATTTTAAATAGAAGCCATTATAGTTAGTGGCTACATGGGGAGTTCAGAAGAGCGGCGCGGAGGCACTGAAGATAGGCGCCGGTCCTATTTCAAGCATCGCGGGGTCTGTTTACAACATTGTGGAGTACTTTACAACAGAAATTATGCCGTGGAACGACTTTACAGCACAAACCCAACCGCAGTATTGATAACTTTGAGGTACTATTGATAATAGTGTACTTAACCATTTTTAATGAATTAGAGTCTTTCAAAACACGACGGCAAGTCTGATCACATAAAAACAAGAGTCACTTTCCGCTTCCTGTTCTCAAGTCTCGCGTGATGATGTGACTATCGCGCAACTTTCCAAGGAGCGCTAAGCGGCGTGGTGCGTCCTGTGCAACCATTTGACTTCCCAAAACCACGGTGTTTCTGCGGCGTGGCACATCTGTCTCCGGTGTGTCTCAGACTTAAAGACTGGATAAATAGTTAATAGGCAATATCACAAAGACAAGCTCTATTTTCATTCATTAATTTTTTCTTTGTTTCATAGATTAAGTTACATTAGTTTTATTAGTCCATTTAAAATATCAAAGAACGTTTTCCCCATGCTTGTTAATATTAACAAGGACAAGCCGCAAATGAATCAGCTAACATACAAATAAAAATGTTGATTTTTATTTAACTTGTATCCATGACTGAAAACTAAAGAACTGCAGAAAATGCATCAAACACAGCAAGCAACTGAAATGTGCTGCTTCATTATTTTTATTTATTTATTTATTTTTTTGGTTTTCAGAATGTGAAAAACTACTTCACAAACAAGAAAGTTACAGCAGTTTCTGGACAATTTTTGCACAGCATGAGACACCCAAAATTATGTAGGGCAATGAATAAATAAAAGGAAAATACAAATACACACACAAATTAGTAATAATAAATCAAGGAGACAATTAAAGTAAATGAAAGTATCACCTTTTTAAAATGTATTTTTCATGACATTAAACGTTTTATTAAACAAAAGGAGTTTTAGAAACCAGTGCAGTAGATAAATGTAGGATAAAATAATTTAATACCTATTAAAATCAAGATTTTTACATATATCATAAACCCAAATCGAAAGGAAGATGCTGTACAGCTTTTTTAAACTTTGACAATCCTGCACAAAAGTTCCGTTACTTTACAGCCGTTTTACCCATTAAAAAAATAATATTAGGTTAATTGGCCTCTCTGAATTGTCCTTAAGTGTGAATGGGTTTGTGCATGGTTGTTTGTCCTGTGTGTCTCTTTGTTGCCCTGCAATGGACCACCAACCTGTCCAGGGCCACCTGTGTACTCCCACGACCCTTTAAGGATAAACGGGTATAAATGATGGATGGACGGATGAATTTTCCCTCAAACTTTCATTATTCATCAACTTTCGTTTATAATTAGACTGTAATTGTGTGGTAGAAGGCTAAGTGTATAATAAAAAGCCTAGAAAATGGAATCATGTGGTACACTGCTGCTGGAGCCAACAGTCAAAAGCAATTGGAATGCAATGAAGGTCGGATTTCATTAGAAAAGTTTTACAGCATAGGGTGGGTGGAGGGCCCAAAGAAGTGCTTTCACTCTCACTCGCCTTTCTGACTTCAGAAAACCCCAAATTCCTCATAGGTATTTATCTGTAGCCAGGTGATTTCCAGGCCTGACAATCTTCAGACTAATGCACGTTGAGCTGAACATGCATTTTCCTGCCCTGAGACGTTTTAATAGGGTAAAACAAAACATGACTGAGTGGTTCTCAGGAAAGACCAGTAATCAACACTTCAATAAAAAGCTAGATTTAAAAAAATATAGTACCTCCATAAGGCATTTAGAGATGTTTAGAATGAAGGTACATTATTTCCTTTAAAAATTATATTTTAATAAAAAGTTATCAAATATTTATTTTGATGGACACAGCAATGGGTTTATGTTTACATCTACCAGTCAATAGAGAGGACCATTGCGGGTTGTGAAATATAGTAAACAGTCCGCTCAGTGATGACTGCAACTGAATTATGTCCAATAAGATGTGATTGTAGCAGAGGCAAATTGATGATTTCATCTGTTATGACCACGAAGATGTAATATTCTATATAAATATAAAATATTAACCTGCGAGGTCTTTATTGTAATTATTCAGAAGATTCTAGGATTTAAATCAGAAGATGTTGGGTAAAAACTGATTTTCACCTTCCCTTGTTAATAATGTTGTTCTTTCAAACAGAGTTAATTAGCCTTATTCACATTTAAGTTGGTGAATACAGTATTAGATGCATGGAAAATGATTTTGTCTGGGTACCATCTGGTGTTTTTAATTCAAACGAAGATTCATCCCTTGTTCATATTTTGTTATTATTCTGCGCCTCCGGCAGGGAAGTTCAACCTTGTACGTCTGCAGTCCTGTTATCACAAAAAGCTCCCTAGTGAAGTCCAGACGGAGCATCTCTCTGTCACACCAAGAACCTGGGACAGTTTGTTTTTTGTGAAGGGGTGGGTGTGTTTATCTTTAATGTGTGTGTGCTATGTTACTTTTGAATAAAGCCTTTTTGCAAGCTTCTGCTCGTCGAGAGACTTAACAGACCTCCCATTGGTGTGTATCTTCATTTCTCTCCGATTTTGCAAAATCTGGTTGTTGATTATTGGTTGTTTATTGATAAATGGTATTGATAACCTAATATCTCTAACCCCCTTGTGTGTGTTGGACTTTCTTTGAGGTACGCCTGGATTGAATAAAATAAAATACCTAACAGAAGATCTAGGTTCTTTGCTTTTTCAGTGATCAACCACACTTCATGTTACTTCAAGAAAGAGTCAAGTTTATACAAGTAAGAATTTATTTTACAAACAACTTAAAACATGACTAAATGATTAACTATTATTTACTGTGATTGGATGGAGCTAAACGTGAGGAAGGAACTTATGTGTGAGTAAGGTCAGTCAGAGCTTCCTTATCAAAATAAGCTGAGTTCTGGTAAAAATTATTTGGTTTGCTCTAAGCTATAGAGTTGTTATCATCAAAAGAACATTAAGACACAATCTGTCATGTCTACTTTACCCATTTCATAGAGACCCTCTTGGTGGATCCGAAAGTCACAGGGGTAGGCTGACCGCTGGCACCGGAGGGCTGTAGAAAACCGAGGTACAGACTCTTCAGTCCAGAGATGTCTCAGGTCACAACAGTCAGGATGGAACAATGCGTCTGGCGGACTCTTAAGGAGTCTAACAGTATCAGCTTTGTTTATGCAGGAACTGTTTGCTCATCAGCTTTGCAGGTGCAAAAAGGTTTTGACGACGTGTCAAAATCTTTGATGGTTAACGAGGTTTTTGCTACAGATGGCCGGTCTGAGCGATTCTCTAGAACTAACGAATCTCTCAGCATGTTTTAATTTTAAAGTTTAGTTGTCATGGTTTGAACAGCCAATCAGAGGCTGACAAGTTTGGAGAAGTTACCAAGGCAACTCAGAAACACGCCTTCTTGATACAGGATGTTCTGACTGGTTAATACTACAGTACATACACTTGTAAAAAAATTTATATAATGGCTCTACTGAGTGTCCCGTTATTTCTAAAACTCTGATTTTTCTCTGATAGAGTGATTGGAACAGATACTTCTTTGTCACAAAAAACATTCATGAAGTTTGGTTCTTTAATGTCTTTATTATGGGTTAACAGAGAAAAGTGATCACATTTGCTGGGTCACAAATATACATACAGCAGTGCTAATATTTGGTTACATGTCCCTTAGCCATTTTCACTTATATTAGGCGCTTTTGGTAGCCATCCACAAGCTTCTGGCAAGCTTCTGGTTGAATCTTTGACCACTCCTCTTGACAGAATTGGTGAAGTTCAGTTAAATTTGATGGCTTTCTGACATGGACTTGTTTCTTCAGCACTGTCCACATGTTTTCAATGAGGTTTAAGTTGGGAAGGCCATTCTAAAACCCTTATTCTAGCCTGATTTAGCTATTCCTTTACCACTCATGATGTGTGTTTGGGGTCATTGTCCTGTTGGAACACCCAACTGTGCCCAAGACCCAGCCTTCGTACTGATGATTTTAGGTTATGTTGAAGAATGTGAAGGTAATCCTCCTTCTTCATTATCCCATTTACTCTCTGTAAAGCACCAGTTCCATTGGCAGCAAAACAGCCCCACAGCATAATATTCCCACCACCATGCTTGACTGTAGGCATGGTGTTCTTGGGGTTAAAGGCCTCACCTTTTCTCCTCCAAACATATTGCTGGGCATTGTGGCCAAAAAGCTCGATTTTTGTTTCGTCTGACCACAGAACTTTCCTCCAGAAGGTCTTATCTTTGTCCATGTGATCAGCAGCAAACTTCAGTCGAGCCTTAAGGTGCCGCTTTTGGAGCAAGGGCTTCCTTCTTGCACGGCAGCCTCTCAGTCCATGGAGATGCAAAACACGTTTGACTGTGGACAATGACACCTGTGTTCCAGCAGCTTCTAATTCTTGGCAGATCTGCTTTTTGGTGATTCTTGGTTCACTCTTTACCCTCTTGACCAATTTTCTCTCAGCAGCAGGTGATAGCTTGCGTTTTCTTCCTGATCTTGGCAGTGATGAAACAGTGCCATGCACCTTATACTTACAAAAAATTGTTTGCACTGTTGCTCTTGGGACTGCAGCTGCTTTGAAATGGCCCCAAGTGACTTTCCTGACTTGTTCAAGTCAATAATTTGCTTTTTCAGATCCATGCTGAGCTCCTTTGACTTTCCCATTGTAGCGTTTGTGGGCGTTTGTATCCGATGAGCCCTATTTACCTGGCCTAAGAGAAGTCACCAGCTGTAGTCACTCATAATCACTCACAAGAAGTTAAGAGGCCATGCTATGAAGCTCAGTTCACTGACACGCTTCTAAGTCACCTAAATTGCTAGATCATGTTGCTGTATGTATATTTGTGACCCAGCAAATGTGATCACTTTTCTCTGTTAACCCATAATAAAGACATTAAAGAACCAAACTTCATGAACGTTTTTTGTGACAAAGAAGTATCTGTTCCAATCACTCTATCAGAGAAAAATCAGAGTTTTAGAAATAACGGGACACTCAGTAGAGCCATTATATTATATTTTTTACAAGTGTATGTAAACTTCTGACCACAACTGTATGTCTCCTTTCTGACCAGATGTTGAATAGATGGTGAAAGGTCAGGCTGTACCTAAACTGACCATTGTTGGATGCTACATGATGATTCCATATAAATAGGAAATTTCAATCTGATTGATCTTTGAATGTTTAATCAGAAGATTGTAGTTACTTTTACTTGTTCAGGGACCATAAACACACTTCTTATTAATTCAGAGAGTCAGGTATATAGTTAAAAGGGAATTTATTTTTTCTAAACTAATGATTTTACATGATAATACATGAATAATGAGATGTGATGGAGTGGATATGCGGTGATGGAATGTGATGTGTAGGTGGTGTGATGTAAGTTAGATGTTTATCAGAATCTTTGTATCTGAGAGAAATTGTGAAATCTGGGTGTAAAAGAATTTGTTGTCTGCTATAAACTAGAGAGTTGATTATTAATAAAACAGCACCACCATTCTGTTGTGTCTACAAACCCTGGCAGAGACCCCCAGCAGATAAGAGCTTTTGCTGAAGACCTTGACAGTTTATTTATGTCTGCGTTGAAGAACAATAAGTGAGCAAAAAGGTTTATCTGTGCGTCTGGATCCACCAGCTGGTGTAACCTTGACTTTGCAGCTCTAGGGTTTATGAAAGGTTACTGTGTCAATTTGATGGTGAAAATTGACCCTTTTTATTTATTACAGTAGGCTTGTTCTTTTCAAGATTTATGATAGAAATTGTCCCAGTGATATTTTTATCCTGTTCTGTGATGTAGGCAATACAATCTCTTTTTTTCGCCTTGCCTACGCTTCGTCTCATAGAGCCTCATGCTTTTTAACTTGACTGTCACTCAGCCTTAGCCAATGGCATTAGACATCTGCTTACATAGATGTCAAGCATTTGTGGTTGTACCTATGGTTGAGCAGCATTTTATGTTTACAAAAAACAGCAAATGGAGTGCTTACAACCACCTTCACAGCCCTGAAAAAATACTGTTTCCATGACAACCTGCTTCTACTCAATGACAGACATGAGCGTTCACGGACTGGAGGCATACAACGGTAACACAGATGCAAGAAGAGGGGCTAAAGGGTGCAATACCTTTTTCTGCCTCTAGGTGGTGCCACCTGAGGAAAATCTCCAGATTTCTGCTTTAAATCTCTTTCTGACAGAGGTGACCCTGTTGTCTGTGATGTCTGATCGACAGCAGGTTGAGGATAATAAAAGCCTCACAACATGAAACTGAGCATGCAGGAGGCTAAGTCCCCTACTTACTCCCTCAGAAATCTAACATGACATGTCTTTGTGTCGATCTGTGTGTGCATCCAAGGAATAACACATAAAATTGTGAGAGGCATCTGTTTGTGCTCTAAACCTTGCAATATCCTGCACCCACCTCCACCTCTGTTATAACAAAGGAGCTTCTCAGACTGTGCCTTCACTCTGATACATGGAGATATTAGCATTTAGATAACCCTCCTGAATATAAGACTCAAGGGAAATGAAAACATTATAGAAAAAAAAACCTGTGAATAATCAGAAGTTACATTTTAAATTAACATTAGTTTGCTTTCAATCCTTTAAGAAAGCTAAGAAAATAGTGTTCTCTGTGTTGCTTTTTGAGACTGGAGATAGAAAACAAATGAAAAAAGCTGAAAATTATTTAATCCTCCCACTGTCCTAATGGGTGTGACCCTGCGAGGAAAGTTGACCATTGAGCAGGGCTGATGGTTTATCCCTTGGGTCCATGTGGCAGGGGTGAGGAGTGAGCACCACCTCACCCCTGCCACATGGACCTCAAGGGATAAACCATCAATCCTGTTCAATGGTCAACTTTTCTCGTGGGGTCACCCATAAAGACAGTGGGAGTATTAAATAAACACCAGTAACCGGTGTGGATGCTACTCTGTAGTTTGGAGCTCAATTTCACTTTAATTACAGCTCAGATGATCTGTCTTTTTTCCTCTGTTATCAGAGGGAATATCAAGTCAAATGAAATTTGTTTCAAACTAAGTCTGGCTCCCTTTTCCTGCTCTTATAAATTTACTTTATTACCAAATAACTTGTAACAACAGTTTTTAGTCTATATATGAATCAAAAATGTATAATTCTCTGAATTGCTGTAGAATTCCAATAAAATATGCAAAATTCAAAGATTCTTTCTATGTGGCCCAGTTTGACTCTGGACTTGTCATGTAAAACTCTTTAACAGATGAACAGCTTTTCATTAACCTCAATGCTACTCAAAGGCTTTGTGCCATGTGTGAAATACCCCGCTGGCACTTTTCTCCCAACCAAACTCATCTTTGTGTTAATACGATGCACATGTTGGTGGTATGAGTGATTTGACAAATCTCATTTATTAAATCCTGTTTTTAATAGTAAGTATCTGCTTCACAGAGCTATTCTGGAGCCACATGAAAGAGAAAGACAATTCAGCTGAAGGTCTGCATTTTATTAAACCATGTGTGCATATTTTTAACTGTTCCTAGAGGATTGTCATGATGTTTATCACCATGCAGCACATGCCTGTTTGTCTTGTGTGATGGTGTGCCGCCAATGTTCCCAGGTGATTTAACTTGCCAGATTTACAGCAAAAATACTGTAAAATCCTCCACAGATCAACACAGCCTGTGAAGAAGGCATACATGTGTAGCAATTAATACATATTAATTAAGACCAATAAGATGTGATATTCCATACAAATATGATATATCAATATGATTGATTTTTGAATGTTTAATCCTTTCAACTTGGCCAGAAGACTGGGGCCGGTAACCAATGTTACTGGCCTTTACCCCCAACATCAGCCAAAGGTGTTCCATCACTTCAGAGGTGGAGTGAGTTCCCCTATCCGAGTTAGCACGTGCGGGGAGACCGAACCGCGAGATGATGTGATTCATCAAATGGACGGCAGTTGTTTGTGCCGTGTCATTAGGTGCTGGTAAACATTCAACCCATTTGTTGAATGCACAGGTCACAGTCAAGAAGTATTTGTTACCTCTGCTGGACTTGGTCAGGGGCCCCACCCAGTCAAATTGCAGGTCTGACCACGGTGTGGACGGCCCCCTGCTCTGAAGAGGAGCTCTGTGGATGGGGTTTGATGGTTGAAATTGACAGCAAACCAAACAGCTCTGGATGTAGTCTGAGATGTCTCAACGCATCCCCGGCCAGTAAGCAACCTGGCTCAGGGCACCGAACATTGCCTTGACACATTTGTGGCCAGCGGAAGGAGAGTCATGAGCTTGCATGATCATACCCCCCACTCTGCATGTCATGTGAAGTCACTAGGGCATCACAAGCCATGAAAAGGTCTTGATGTTTAATGGGCTGCCGGTTAGAGGTTAAGAAACCGTTACTTTTCCAAGAGGGTAAATGACAAGTGAAACTGAGAAGCGCGTAGTCTGAGTCGGTGCAGGTCACCAGCTCGCGGACACCACGGTCAGCAGCAAGTTGTAGCACCATCAAGATCCCCACCACTTCTGCAAACTGTGAGGTCTGAGGACCCAACTGGTAACACCAAGAGTCTTCTTGGTTAGCGTATAACCAAACGACACCCACGCCTGAACTAGGTTCAGCTTCGTGTCGAAAGGAACTGCCATCAACGTACACAGTTGGCAAATCCACACAGAGAACTTGGTCGAAGTAGTGGTGGTTGGGGTTCAGCAGGGTCTGGGGAGGGTTAGCTGGTAGAACTGACGCAGCAGCATCATCCAAGCAATGTTGACATCCAGCCAGACCCAAGCCAAGAGGACTCCGGCGATTTTGAGCATAGCGTACCTCAATGTCGAAGCTCTGAAGAGCAAGCAGCCATGATGCAATGCGTGCATTGGGCACCTCACCATCTCTGATGCATTGATTGTTAAGGAAGGTCACTGGCTGATGTTGAGTTTCATTGATGATTCTCTGTCCACCGATGTAGCTGGAAAAGTGTTTACCCGCCCACATGGTGGAAAGCAAAGCTTTTTCACTGTCAGAGTATTTTAACTCAGGACCAGACAAGAGCTTACTAGCATATGCTACGACCCACCTGTCTGTTACGTCCCTGACAGGAGGAGTTAAAATGTGAAGGAGGGGGTAACATAAGAATTGTGACAGTGGATTTAAAATGGGTTTAATTGTTGTAAAAGGTTCGAAAAACAAGTGCAAACAGATGGCGAGCATTATTATAATAATGCAAAACAAGAATTTCATTATAAGGTTAACAGTTAAAAGACAACTTATCAACTATATAAAACACCTGGTTAAAACTTTGTTAAAAGTTTTACCTAAACTGAAGGTGTTTTAAAAACACGACAAAGTTGATAAAAGTCTAAAAACTAAAGCAGAGTTAACCTTAAAACAGAGTCAACTAAGTTGACATCAACCAAAGATCCCTATGGTTTACTCAGAGTTTTTTCCTTTAAACTCCTCAACTCAGAGTTAAAACTTTAAAAGTTCAAACTCATCACAAACGAAGGGGTTGAAACCAAACTGAGGCCTGGAGGACGGCAGAACCCCTGCACTGCTGCCTCCCAGACTGCTGAAGGCACAGCACTTTTATCCCAGGTGTGGGTCATCAACAGGATTCGGCTCAGCCGTGCTCCTCAGCAGCCTGGAAGAGATGAGGGGGAGGGGCGGTGTCAGGCTTGATCACCAGGGCTGGGTGATCTTGGCTCATGCATCCCCCCGGCCAGACTGGCAGCCGTAACACTGTTGCAGTCATATACCGGATAGAGACCGGCACTCAAGCAGTTGGATGAGAACCCGACCTTAAGGTGGAACTCTTTGTCACAATCAGGAAGTGCCAGGCTGAGCACAACGTTGTTTTCAAGTCATCCATGGCCTGCTGCTGCTGCTCAGTCCACTCAAAAAGCCCATCCTTGTTCAGCAGGGCAGTCAAAGGTCTCACCATCTCAGCGTAGTGTTCTATGGACTGGCGAGAGTAGTTGCACACACCTAGAAAAGTCCGAAGTTCAGAGACATTCATAGGAGGTTTGATGGTGGCAAATCCTTGAATTCTACCATGGTGAGGCTGCACTCTGTGGTCCCACAAGGAGGCCAAAAAATGTAACCTTTCACCTGCACCACTGACCTTTGGCGAGGGAAATCTTTGCACCTGCAGCTGCGAGCTGACCCATGACGTGGTCTAGCTCGGACAGGTGGTCATCCAAAGTAAGTTTACGAATCAGAATGTTGTCGAGCTATGAGTGTAAACAATGATTAACTTGTTAAATCAAACACATAGTGAATTGTGGTATAAATGGATCATTGTAAGAACAATATTCATTTCTAATTCATTGATTTAAGCACAGGTTATTCAAACATTTCATTTAAATATCTTGTTCATTCATCACATATGATTATTTCACTTATAACTATAAAGGCGTTGAGTCTTCACTTATTCAGAGTGAAGAATGTTGATATCTGGCGTTCACACAGTGAGTGCAAGAACCTTGGGTGAGAAGGTTTGTTTGAATGTTTTGTCTTCATGGAACGTCAACACGCACTGAGCAGAACCTTCTGGATTTAGAAGGTCAGCTAGAAAGTGGATTTATTTCTGTAGATGAAAGGTTTTTATGTTGATCAATATAGGAGAAAATTTATCCTTTTGGACATAACACACGTGAAGAAAAATATCCCTTGTTTTTTTAGACAATCACTCACGCTGAGTTTCACATTCATGCTGAATGTGAAAGAAATATTTTTACTTCTACTCATCTGTTTAAAGCTCCTTCTGTTAAAATCTTTTGTGTTTTTTAATATTTTTTCATCAGCACAATGCCTTTTTAAATTATCTTTCTGTTCTATGATATTTTAGTTGTTTGATTTATGATTTAAAAATATAATACTTTTATGACTTAGTATTCCATTTAAAACTTTTAAATCGGTTGTGTTTTATAAATTTTATTCATCTTTCATGTTTATTTTATGAAATGTAGTTGTTTTGTATTCATGATGAGTTACTGACTTAATTATTTTTTTTGTTCTTTGTGAAGCACTTTTGGATTTTTCCTTCTATGATGAATGCTATATATAAAAAAAACTACTTCTATTTTTGGCATTACCCGCCGATAGAAACTAGACGTGGATGTGTGACCTTAGAAGGTTGTTGTTGATTTAGCTGCCAGGAGAGAGCAAAGTGCATCTCGCCTATGCTAACCGTTAGCATTGGCAACTCCACAACATGAGTGAACATGTTCAGGCTTGTGTTATTTGTGAAGATAAAACAGCAACGCTGCATTTTTCACCCAAGCAAGAAGAGGAAATTGAGGCAGTGGAGGATGTTCAATGAGACTGCAAATCCTGCTGTTTTATCCTCCCTGCTTCTCTGGGTCACTTCTACTTCCTGAAACATGAGTGCTAGAGTGTTTCTCCAAAGAAAATGAGTGACAAAGCATTCATTCTTACAAGAGACCACTGTAGATTTATTGAATTGACAAGTGTTTGCCTCCTTTAAAAATGAATGTTTAAAATCACCCAAGACTGCAATTGACTCAGCCACTAAAGCGTATAAATGCAACAATGTGAGCAAATCTGTTGTTTGATAACAGAGAATAATTGAAAACACTATTGTGTCATATGAAACTTGGGTTATTTCTTTTTTAACTATATAACATTTTCAATAATTTGTTAATTAAATATCTGTTTATCTCAAAAAAAGGTTTGGTGATTGGTGCCCTTGCCAAAAAAGCTGTGAAGCAACTGCAACTTATTCAGAATGCTGCTGCTAGAGTCTTAACAAGAACCAAGAAAACCCGAGCACATCACTCCTGTTCCTAAATCTCTAAACTGGTTACTAGTAAACTACAGAATCAATTTCAAAGTACTGCTACTAGTCTAGAAACAGTCTGGTAGAACCCTGGGTCAGAACCCAACAGGGTGAAGCTGCTTTTAGCTACTATGCTGTACACAGCTCCCTTATGAGCTAAAATCTGCCCCAACTCTAGTAACTTTTAAATACAACCTGGAAGCTTTCATGTATTCATCAGCCTTTGAAAGAATGAGTCTTATGGTGCACTTTCTGCACTAACTGCTCACCCTTTAACTTTGCCTTTTCATTTTATTCTTACATCTAAATTTAATTGTGTATTTAAAAATTTATTTTAAAATCGGCTGTTTTATGTTGTCATGTTTATGTTGTTGCTGTTCTTTCTCCTGGAAAGCACATTGATATGATTCTGTGAATGAAATGGGCACTACAATAAAGACTGCCTTACTCTCAAAGCGAATGACTTTGTTATGTTAAAGATTTTAAAATGCATATTTTTAAAACATTCACTTCTGGTGATATTTGCTCAAATAAAGTTTGTTGATTTTTTATTAAATATAGCTTTTATCTGTTTTTTTTAATAAGGTCAAATAGAGCTCCGGGAGTTGACATCACTTCTCCCGGCATGCAACAGTTCAAATCGAAACAGCGCCATCTTGGCAGGTAGAAGCCGGCAGCTGGATTATTTGTTATTGTCAGAAAACTCAATCAAACGGGAAATATGGTAGATTCCTGTTGTGCCCCAGGATGCAGAACAGACACGGACGACATAAGGAATGAGCCATCTACAAGATCCGGAGCGCCGCAAACGTTGGATCATTGTAATAAAACGCGCTAGTGACCGAGCTGAAATGAAACTGTGGGATCCCGAGAGTAAAGGTTTTTGCTTATGCAGCGACCGCTTCATATCAGGTACTTAAACCAACGCTTCCTCAACTGTGTATGGTATTTTTTTTAAATGCTTTTATTATGATTCTTAGTGCTTCCTAAACTTATTTTGGCGTGTCTTTTTCTGTCTTATTACTCATAGCAGCAAGTAAACATCACATAAAACGTTGCCTCGTGATTTCTGCGTGCTGCCGTTTACGTGTTTTATGATCACAGCAATTAACCGGCTAAGCTGTATTTAATTTTTAAGCAATCGGTGATCAATTGTCAGATCACACATAAAAAGCACTTTGGATTGCTATTATCTGTCTCACCGAGACAGCTCTCAGACAGATCCTGAGACGCTCCTGCCTGACATATTTATTTTATTCACGGAAAACAATCAAACTAGTGATTTCTCTTGGCGTTCAGTTTATACATTCAAACAGCACAGCACTCTATTTAAACAACTTACATGTAAATCTGTTATTTGTCCATCCATTTTCACCCACGTATCCGGAGTCGGGTTGTGGGGGCATGTAGCGTCGAGAGGCCCAGACTTCCCTCTCCCAAGCCGCCTGATGAGCCAGCTCCTCCGGGTAAATCCCAAGGGGTTCCCCGGCCAGGTCCAGTAAGAAGTCCGCTCCGACAGCTTCTGGCGTTTTTTAAAAGTATCCCAGGGACACGGTAAGGGTCGGAGATGTTTAGTCTATTTAATTTCTGACTATATAAAACGAATTCTTCGGTTTTAAAGTGTGAAGTAAACTCTGACGAAGTAAAATCCAAGCTGATCCTGTTCACGTTCATGTGTTTGTTTACCTTTTTTACCTGCCAAAATGGCGTCTACTAACTGAGAGTCACGTGGGGTCCGGAGCTCTATACACTCTTCTTATCCATGAAAGCAGAGAATAAATCAAAGTAAGGGCAGGGATCTAAAAAAACAGCTATTCTTGCTCAGCTATTTCCACATCTTGGCCTTTTTTGAGCCACCAATCAAAGAGTGATGATAAGACTAGAAGCAGAGCAATCAAATGACCTTTTTCAAATTCAATTCAATTCAAAAATACTTTATTAATCCCAGAGGGAAATTGATTAACAGAGAAAGTCAACAACAAATACATAAATCTTGAAGTAGCAAAGCACGGATCACAATTAACCTCAAATATTTCTATTTTGAACAAACACACTGTGTAACATCCTAGCATTGAGAAAAAACAAATTGTAAAAAAAATTTGTAGATACATAAATAAATTTTAGTGAAGTTTTACACAAATAACAAAAATTTTCATTTTGCAATTTAGTCTCATAGTTCCTTTCCTATGGCTCAGTTTGCATCTTACCCTGTTTTGCCTGTTTTCGTGCCAAACACTTCCAAACTTGCCTCATGAGTTTGTTGAAGCAAACATTTCTGACTAATGGGAACTTTTGTGAGAAGGGTCCCAGATGTTCATAATTACTCCATGAGTATTATGTGAAAAAAAATTACTGAGCATTTTATTATAGAAAAATGACTACAATGTGAAGGAAAGCTCTTGCAACTATTGTAAATAAATTGAAAATATTTGCAAGCATTTTGAAACAAATTGGAAACACTATTTAAATGTCATTTGCAAACTGAAGACATCTAATACAGTCTACTAACATATGCATTCATACTCAATAAAAACAAATGCCACAGATGTATTTCAGAACGGTCAATAAAATGCCTGGCAACCTCTTCAGTTAGCTGCATCTTCTGCTTTATTTCTTTTCTTTTATTTATTTATTTTTTTGCAGTAGGGAGGGAAGCAGAGAGCCAGTAATGGATGATTAAAGTCTAACAAAAGAATTGGAGATGTGACAACATGGCTGCAAGTCAATCAGCAGGGTGCAATATGAGCACCCTGCCCAGATTCCAGGTAATGTGGAAAGGGGTAAAGAGGAGACAAGGGGAGGAATGAGGGGGAGGACTGGAAGGATAATAGCCTGATGTTCCAAAACACGATCAACTTTCAGGAGCTCTTTGATGCCCAAAGTGAAAATGTTCCTCCTCTGGGAGGGAATACGGGCATTTTGATGGATAATATTAGTTAATAAATGGTATTCGGGTTTTATCCCCTCTTTAAGTGATTAAATAAGAAAAAGCCAAATCTACAATTTAGAATGAACAAACCTGCATGAGTAAAAGATCTGGTAGTTTGGAGAGCCTGTCGTGATGGCAGGTGGTAGTTAACATACCGAAGTATAAAGCTCTTTGAATTCCTATGATGGTACTCTAGGTGACAAGAGAAGAAATAAACACAAAGATTCCAAGGAGACAAAGACTTCACCTGGATGAAAGAAGGAGTTCGTGTTGAAGGAACAAAAGAGCTTAGATTGATTTCTGATCAGTCACAAGACACATTAAAGGGTCACAAACAGCCTCTGTGTTGTCATTTACTCAACCACTATTGTTAGATTTATTGTGGTTCAGAGTAAGCTGCCATTTTCAAATTATAACCTGTGGATTTCTGTGATCCCAAGTATGGATCTGAGTTTCCAAACGTGTGTGCTGCAAACTTTAAAAAAATGTGTGTCAGTGTGGGAGTGTTTTGTCTCTCCTCTTCTCTTTCTCTTACCAACACCCTCACTGTCCTCCCTCGCCTGTCAGTAGTATGGGCTTCTGATTGGGGGCCAAGGGCTCAGTCGCCACGGAAACTGCACCAAAGCAAACAAAGGGATGGACTGGAGCTTAGGGAATACGGGGACACAAAGGGGCAAGTGAGCACAGTGGAAGATTTCAGATGAGACTCAAACAAAGCCAAGCTGCTTCTACAGAGCGACGCCGGAGAAAACGCGGCTTGTTGTGCCTCATTAACAACAAACACTTCCCAGTACCAAAATATGAGGGATTTTGTTGTCCACCACTCTGAATATGTTCAACAAATTTCACTCCACTGTTTTCATTTAATGGTTTTATAATTTGCATTGTTCACAAATAAAAATAATACCTATGGAGATGTTGAACTGAGCATGTTTAATTCTCCATGCAGTACATTAATTAAAGGTGCAATAAGTAAGGCTGTTACAGTAATGCCCAGTTTAATGCCTCAATCATGTTGGAAGGAAGGTTACATTAAAACAGATTTCCTTTTCAGCTCGGTGGGGGTTGCCAGTTTTTCTCCAGGCCGAAGAGGGATGTAGTCTTTGTTTACAATATGTCCCGCCTCCTTACTTCCTGGTTCTAGAGTCAGTCATAGTATAGTGTGTGTGTGTGTGTATGTGTGTGTGTGTGTGTGTGTGTGTGTGTGCGTGTGCGTGTGCGTGTGTGTGTGTGTGTGTGTGAGTGAGAGAGAGAGAGAGAGAGAGAAAGAGAAAGATTCACATAGACAAATAGACTAGTGTTTTATATATGTATAAAACAACATAACCTTAAATCTTTAATAAAAATCATTCATAAAAATTAATGAATATGAAATGTATACATATTTCTATCATCATGAAGATTTTTTAAAAATCTGTAATAAAATGTTTTTTTTTTTTTTTTTTTTTTGTAGGGTGTAGACCTTTTTCAGTAGAATAAATGCACTGGTGGTAAATGGGCACCCGTGGCGGCCAGCTGCTACATATATTATGGGTGTTTCTCAATGTCAAAGTGCCTGGCCTTGCAGGGGGATGTCTTGCAAAGCCACGTGCCTTGCTTTCGAGGACAATGTCCTTCCTTGGTCAAAGAAAACGGTTAAATGGAACAGACTTGCATCACGTGATTGTGGCTTCCACGGCGATCACGTAACATCAGGTGGCACAAAATATAACGTTATATTTTACACGTATAAGTTTCAATATAAATATATAATGAGGCTTTTACTTTTTAAATTGTGCATGTATTTGTTAAATTAAATACATAAGCAAGTTACTACCCACTAGCCACTGAAGCTGCAACTAATAAGGAACTAACCACCCATAGACTTCTTTAGATAAAAAAAAAAAAAAACGTTTTAAATTAGTTGACTTACATTTAAACTTGAAATTTGCCCCCGAAGTAGCTGCCGGCTTTTGATCCGCCACCCTTTTGAAAATACCGCAATGTATTCTGGGTAATTTTTAACCAAGGCTAGGCTACAAGAAACCTCCTGTGTATCCTTGCTCAGCTAGCTAAACGACTAACAAACGGAGAACAGACGCCTCGGTAGAACAAGAACATTGGAACACGTCTGGGCAGCTCCTGATGACGTATCTCCTAGGTAACCGGGGCGAGGCCAAGACATCAAGGCAAGGTTCCTTGGCATTGAGAAACACCCATTGTCTGTATCTGAATCTGTGGGGTTGCCAAGTTTGTTGCTGCACCAGCAATTGTAATTGAACACTGGCCAACAAAGAGCAGCAGCATTGTGGAAGAAATGCTTGCCAGTAAACAGGAGCGACCCAGAAGTTATTTCTTGTAACCCATAAAAAAAACACAACATCCTTTTTGTTTTACTCTTTTATTGGGTAAAGAAGGCAATCTACTTATTAACTTACTGTGTGACTCATCTTTGCTCACTAGAATCTTCTGGCACTGATATATAACTGGCAACAGTTGCCCAGAGTGGACTTGTTTTAGGACTGCGGTACCCACATTTGACCACACAATGTCATTCTTCCTTCATGCATCTTTAAAGAGCAAGTCAACCCCTACCAGAGTCTAACTCCACTCTCACTTCATGTTTGAAAAATGCAACAAATGCTGTTGCCTGGCAGACCGAGAAGGAGGAGCTGCTAACAAATACACACACACACAGCCTCACGACAGCATTGTGACATTATAATGTACCAGTTTACATCATAGCATACTTCTTAGCCAATAGCGGTGGCAGATTTAAATTAAAATACAGTGCAGAGTTTTTACCTGACAACGGCACAACACTGCCAGTTTTAGGCAGAGAATTAACATTTTAACTAAGATGCACTGAAGTGCCAAATTATTGACTACATGTGTCTGCAGCACCATTAGACACTCGTTTATTTAGTTTATCAGCAAAGAAAAAGTTTATTTGGGGGTGACTTGCTCTTTAAGTAAATCCAGACATTTCAGTTCATCCTTTGCTTACGTCTGAACATTAGTGAGACTGCTGTAACTAACTTTCGACCACAGGTGTAAGCATTGCATAACATTCATGAAGCACAGTAAGTAGCTGCCTTTATAGTTGATCGGTGCGTTCCCATCATCTGCAAAGCAGCACATTTTGGATGCATCCCAGAAATGCTAAATGTAAGCTTTGAATGAAATTTAGAAAGTGTCAAGCTCAGCAGTTCCGATTGGGTTGGACAAGAAGTCAAACATGAAAGCAAAGTTAAACATCCACTAGAATCCACATCTTTTATAAAACGAAAGACACATGCAGATTTCCAGTTACTTGAAGGTCAACTTCACTGAAAAAACATAAAAATAAAAGCAGAATAAAATATTTTTTATTGTTAATACTAATTATAATCGGTCACCAGAGCCGGATTAACGCAAAGGCAAAGTAGGCACGTGCCTAGGGCCTGATTGGCTGGATGGGGCCCAGACAGAGGAACAAAATTATAAATAAATAAATTAAAAATTAAATGTACAAATGTCCTATGATAGAATTTGTAGCTAGGACTCCTATCTACAATTTGTTTCAATAATTTATCAATTAACTAAAAATAGTGACAATGTTTATCTTAACCATAGACCGTTTCATTGGCTACGTCACACCTCTGGGGTCCACGGACAAGTATACGCGTCTTTTGAACAGGTCTGATTTGGGACGCTGTAGCAGCAAGACTCCGCCTCCCTGAGTTTCGGTTTCAATTCGGCTTTAAAAAGGAGATTATAAACTACACCCCAGTTTTTAAATTTTGTTAATAGGCAACGTAAAAGCGGAGTTATACTAAACTAAAAAACGACCTATTTTTAGACAATCTGATAACTTGTCAAAACAGCGTTTAGTAATCTGTGAGCGGGAATGTGCTTGTTGTGAACATAAAAAACCCACAAAAACATGAGATCCTTTTGCTGTTGGTGGAAGTCTCACATATTCAGTTGACAAAAAGCATCATTATGTAGCTGAGAGAGAGAAAGGAAGGCTGCATGAGTAAAGAGAGGTGCGCAAAAAGGAGCCGCTTCGCAGGGAAAGTAGTGGCGCGAACGGAGTAACAACAAACAATTAGACAGATATTGACGGTAAACTTTGTATTTTGGAGCGATCCGGACAGATATATTGTCTCTGCAGTTTAGTAGACTTTTATTAGGGTTATTTAAAGGATGATGAGAAGGATAAATGTCCACCAGGCAGTTCAGATAGTGCGGCTGTTTTTTGAACTGGAAGCAGAGGAAGTGGACGGAGACTCCCAGCCGGAGTCTGAGGCAAATAGCGAGGATGTTGATGATGTGGCAGATCCATCCTTCCTCATAGAAGAGTTGGGTCATGATGAGGTAGAGGATGAAGGCAGAGATGCAGCTCCTTGGAGATCCAACAAGAGGAGTGGGCGGCGCCGCGCAGCTGTCAGATCTCGGCGTGAGACGGAGCCACTCTTCTCTCTCCGAAATCCATGTATATTATTGCCAAATTAATAAATAAGTATAAATTCAGATAGTCCAGGTTGTCCTGAAATTAATGATACCCCATAAGGCAATATTTATTGTTTTTATTAGAAAATACAAAAGAAAAACCAAAATGAGTCAAAAACGGTGATTTACACTCTGGATCCCAGAGGGCTAATAATTTTTTTTAATTAGTTATTTGCTATATTTAGTCATATTTTTATAAATGTACAGTCTAGATTACCAGTCTAAATGATAAAAAACATTCGTCATAAATGTTTGTTGGTTTCACAGTAAAATAAACAACTTTTTTCCTATTCAGATTTTATGTTTTTGAGTGATTTAAGGTCTAATATGCAACCCCTTTATGTCCAAATATAAAAAATAGGTATAGATTCATAAAGTCCAGGTTGTGCTGAAAAGATTGATACCACATAAGGCAGTGGTTATGGTTTGTATTTTGGAAATACAAAGGAAAACTCACGGCAAATTACACCCTGGACCCCAGAGGGTTAAGGCGCCACCCAATTAAGGACGTCAGAGAAGCGGTCAGAGTTAGAGCGGGACAAAACAAAGCTAGCAGGTGTTTTTGAGTAGGCTAACTTTCACGATGCTTTCGGGTGTGGCAAAACGTAAAAAAAAAAAATGAAGAGGAACTAAAGAAGAGACAGCGGGGGGCCTTACAGAAGTTTCTGTCGGGCTGCTCGGGCAGCCGTCCGACAGCTGTGAACATGCTCGAGTCAGCAGAGCCAGAGGCCGGGCCCAAGTCAGACCCGGAGGAGACACAACCCGAAGACGCAGTGGAAGATGCGGCGGAAGACGATGTAGCGCCAACGCCGTCAACATCAGCGCCTTCACAGAAGGACAAACTGGAAGAACAGCAGCCAGCCAGAAGTGAGCCCAATATAGTCTTACAGGAGCCTCTAGACCCAGACAGGGTATTAACAACTAGCTACCCATCTGATCCTGCAAAGTGGTACCAAACTGATGAGTACTTTGCACTAAACTATCCCTCTCAAAATATTGGATATTCTTCTGCATCACAGAGGAAATCTGGAGACATAGACTGAAGCTTAACCAAGGAACATTTCTTTAGACGTGTTTCTGCTGTGATTGAGGCATGTGATGCTGGAAGGCTGAAGATTATCCCGGAGTAGATAATGCTAAATGGTTTCCTTGGTAAGTGTTGCTGGTTTTATTAATTATTTGTCAAATAATTTTATTAATGTTCAAATAGCAAAACAATAAGTTCACACTCAGAAAATTGACAGAATTTCTGATTCAGCAGAGGCAACAGCCTACAACACATGACTTATTTTGGCATACAAACAACCAATTTGTAACCAAAAACTAGGCTATGTAAAATGTGAATGAACTTTTATAAGTAAATTTTGTAAGTTTCAGATTTCAATTCATTACATAACATCGATGGAGGGGGGGGGGGGGGGGGGGGGGGGGGGCAAAAAATGCAGCCTGCCTAGTGTAGTCCATTTATTTAATCCGGCTCTGTCGGTCACCCTGAGTTAAACATGCAAGCTGAACATGAAAATAGTCTCCTACACCTATCTCCTGCTTTAGCTTCTAATAGAAAATAGACGGTGAAATTTTAGGTTTTGAAAAGCCTCACAGATATATGTCACACGTGTCACACTGTCACACATCTTGACTCGTGAAGGGGAAGGTTGTTGTTGGTTTAGCATCAAGCAAACAGCAGAGAGCATCTTGGCTAGTAGGCTAATAGTTAGCATTATCAACCCCACCTCACAGCTGAACTCCTAAAGGCTTGTGTTGATTGTAGAGATAAAACATCAACGTTGCAATGCTGATGGCTCACTTTTAGTTCCTGAAACTGGCGTACCAAAGCATTCCTTCCTACTAGAGACCACTGCAAATCTATTAGAAATATGATTAAAGTTAATATTTTACTTAAAAAAACCTCAGACCTTGTTGGAAACATTCTGTGGTCTTTCTCCTTGCATGACATCAATCGAATTGCCGAAATCACGAATGATCTCTCAATTCTCGGGTTAATTTGTAATCTTGCAAGACCATCTTTGTGCAATTTTTTTGCTGCCGATTAGCATATGGAATGCTCCCAATGAGAAATTACCAAAGCTGCTTTAATGTCAGTGATGCTCCACAAACAAAAAAAGGACAGTATGATAAAAAATATACATTTACATTGGCCATGACATCACACACAAAACAACAACAGCATTGTTAAGATTAGGCATTGTTAAAAACTATAAAAAATGCCATTAATGTTTTTTGACACTTATCTTTTCTCAATAAATCCACTGTAATGCAGGCTGATGGGATGCTGACACGGGGATGTAAAGGAAGTCTGTGGGCTAAAAAGGGATTACATTTTCTTAGGGGCCTGTGGTTGGTCCAATCCAAAGAGACTAATTTAGAATAGCTTTAACATTAAGGGCCCTTTCTTTCAACCTTTGAGCAGCCGTGATGCTGACATCAAACGGTCTGCAATAGGTGAGGGCATTCTCAATGGCCTAAAGCTGCTCATTCATCCTTTTAAAAGACAGGAAATCAGGCTAAATAGAGGCCTGGCTCCTCCTCTGTTCTGCTATAGAGGCTTCACTAGTTGTAGAGCTTTTTGCAGTAAAGAATTTTAAGTGGTCATGGGCCTTTGAGGGAGAGTCCAGAGCCAATAAAACTCAGGATTACTTGTGTCAAAGAAACCCACCTGCATTTCATACACTGTCTGCTTCTTTTCCTAATCACCAACTCCAGACCGAGTAATGAAATTCTTCTTTTTCCAAAGAAAACTCAACCCAAAACACTTTACATGTAGAATATTTTCCACATGTTTTTACTTGTCTGATATGCATCTGCCAATGGTTTTGCCTCTGGTGTTCAGATTCCTCAGGGGAAACAAAAGCATTTTGTTTGACTAGGCTGACACTTTTTTTGACTTTTGAGACTCTCAGTGCCTTGTGGATTTTTGAAGAGCCCTCCTCCCGAAAAGACAGTTTTTCCATGTCTTGATCACGTTTCTTTCTCTCTTACATTGCAATTTACATTGGCTGTTTGTACAAAGAATACTTTTGAATGTGGTGAATGGCACAGAGTCAGGATTTTAGAAGTGATGTGCTTGTAATGCACATATTTAGATATGTTCTTCGATCAGACTAGTTGGAAAAACTGTTTTAATAATCAACATTTGAGCAGTTTAATCTTCAAACATTGACTGCAAAAACACTGCTTGTTTAAATAGTGACTCAGCATGAAGCTGTTGTAACCATAATGTGACCATTTATTTTACATCCATCACCACTGGTTTAGTATTAAATCTGTGATGTAAGTCTGCTACGTAAAGCTCTGAGGTAATGCTTTGTGCAGGATGAGTAGTAGTGCTGAACCAAATACTCAAATGAGATGGGGTGCTGCTGCTGCTGCTGTTTGGATCGCTGGCTGTAATGCACATAACACACAAGCTTGCAATATAAAGCAGGACAGCACCTGCCCCCCACCCCCACCCCCCCACCCCCTCCAGCTCGGCTGTGTGACTGCACTAACCTGTCCTGTGGGACCCTCACCATGTAACCCTCATGTCCATGCTGTCTCTGGAGGGGCAGATAGGAAACAAGATCTCCTGTAACTTAAAATGATCCAAAGCTTCCTCCCAGTTTCTCTTTAAGCTGAATTTAACATCAGTTTTTCTTCATGAAACAAAAGAAAAATGTGGAACACTATCTTCTATTTCTCTCTTCTTTTAACTTCTCCATGTCCCTAAATAAAAGAGACAGCTGATCACGCTGCAGCCGCCGTCACTGTCGCTGCTCCCTCCCCAAGACCGGATCTCCCGACATCACAGCACTCGGTCGGACTGAGCGCTTCAAGGAGAAATAATAATGAAATTATGAAAATAATGACGCGTGTTTGGAGGAACATCCTCCGATCCTCTCTCTCTCTCTCTCTCTCTCTCTCTCTCTCTCTCTCTCTCTCTCTCTCTCTATCTATCTATCTCTCTCAGTCGCTGATCGAGCGAGCGGAGCGCATTATGCCCGCATCTCATGCATTGATTATTTTCCTCAGCTCTATCTGTCCTACACCTCCCGGCCGGCCATTGGGGGTGAGGGAGGGGGGTGCGCAGGGTTTTGGGACCACAAAAAGAGGGCTGGCGGGCCGGACGTGGCCCGCAGGCCGTCATTTGCGGACCACTGTGCTAGAACATGTGGACCACTCCTTTTTGGAGTTAGGTTTGGTGTCTAATAAAAAGGAAATGTTAATGGTGGAGCTTTTTTCTCCTTCCTTTGTTGCCTTAGGTATCTGTTGGCTTTTAGTGACATATGCTTTTCAGTGATTATGCTCATGATGTTAGCGTGTCCATCTAGAGCAAGACGCCATGCAGTTTGGTTCACTGAAATCTTGGACTGAACCATACAATGTGCCACCTTTCTTGAGTCTTTACAGTATGACAAGAATCTGTTGTTTGACATCTGAAAACGCACAGTGAGGCAGGGCTTTAAAGGCGCACATCACAAACTGAACACATAGTGAGCAGTGTGGTAATCTAGGTGCCCTCCAACGTGTTGGGTGATTGGCTGGTTCTAACTTTAGCTGTTCTCACATAAGTCTCTTTTAGAAAACAATGCCGCCTATTTGCTGCAACGCCGAGCCGGCATCAGGGAGCATTAGATTAGTTATAAGTGGTCAGACCGTGGCGGTAATGTGGCACATTTGTGTCCATTTAATAAAAGATTACGTGATGATGGAATAATGGGGGCATTGGGGTGGTCTCTGCGCTGCCGCGGACTTCCATTTATCTTGGACATAACTTGCTTTTTATTGTTGTTGTTGTTGTTACCATCACTAGCAGTGTGTGAATGTGAGAGTGTGTGAAAGCGTCTTTGGGGGTCTTGAAAAGCGCTATATAAGTTCAATGCATTATTATTATTATTATTATTATTGTTATATTGTTTTTGAATAGCTGCGCCTAAAGGTGGCTGTTACTCTTTGGTGTTCTGACCTCCACCTTTGACAGAGAGAACCTCCCAGAGCTCTGCAGTTGCTCCAGTTGATCATCTCAGCTATTTTTTTTATAAAAACAAAACTTACTGCCTGTGTTTACTTTCATTTTCAATATATTTGCCGGCCAGAGTTCAGCAGTAACACCCAATGTGATCATGACACCTCCCTCTGTTGCATAATATGCATTCACAAGTCTGGCATTACGGCAATATTACTACCAAGCGTGGCGGCACAAATGCAACAAAATTCACGCAACGCCATTTCGCCATGAGCAGCTCATAGAATGGTGTACAATACACAGCTCCTACTACTTATAATAGTTATAAAACATTAGAACGTACCTGTAAATCAGCAAACCTGTCTTGAAGGTGGACAAAATTCTGAAAGGAGCGTTTTGCCTGATTATGAAATGTCACAGTCTCAATCTCAAATCCAGGAAGAGAAAAAAAGATGACTCATGTCATTAAGGCTGGACATGTTTCTTCACTACACATTAACTGTTTAAATGAACATGTTCCCCGTTTCCTGAAAACATTTGGAAATCACTACACAAACACAAACGTGCTGCCTGGTTTTCACAAGTCATAAATACTTTTTCAAATAGTTCAAAGTAAACATACCAGAGTGTAACTACAAAGTAACACTTTATAATAATGCTTTGTTACTAAAAATGTATAAGTGTTTAGTATATCATTGGTAGGTCGTTATCATTTTCAAGGTATTAGATAATGATGTCCAAATAAGTTCTTAAGCTTATACGAACATTTACAAACACATTTAAAATTGTTTAATAAGTCATTAATCATTGACAAGGTATTATGTAATATATACAATTAATTTTAGAAGCTGTGGTGAAATTTACAATTGCTTAAACAATGATTATTCCAAAACCTGGCAACGGGGAAAAGGTCCAAAGGTTCACAAAAAATCCTAGAAACACTAGAGCACAAAATCCAAGAGTCCAAGAGTCGCAAGAGGGCAGGAAACTACCAAGCTGTAGTAATCATCCGGCGTCGAGGGGTGTTCTCCATCCTCCCTTTGTAGCCAGACCCGCTGATTGCAAATCAGCTGCAGCTGGAGCCTCCCTCTCCTGAAACACACAACTCAAAGATGGAAAAATGAGAGGAGTACTCACCCCGGCACATGACAGTAACCCCCCCCCCCCAACGGATGCCTCCCAGCGTCCTAGCAGACGCGGCCTCATAGTTTCGGATCAGGGACGAATCCTCAATGAAGGAGCGGGGGATCCAGGAACGCTCCTCCAGACCACACCCCTCCCAGTCGACCAGGTACTGGGCACCCCGGCCACGGGGTCGAGAATCCAGAATCCTGCAAACTGTATAAACCAAACTCCCCTTGTAGAACCGGTGGAGGAGCCGGCGTAGGGCAGAGGGGGCTGGAAACCACAGGCTTGACTAAGGACACGTGAAATACAGGGTGAACCTTAAGGAAGCGTGGGAGCTCCAACCGAACCGTGGAGGGAGTAGGGACGTCCAGTATCTTGAACGGACCTATGAACCTGGGAGAAAGTTTACGGGAGGTTGCCTTTAGCGGGATGTCCTTGGATGAGAGCCAGACTTCCTGACTAGGGGCATAATCCGGAGCCAGGCACCGCCGGCGATCCGCCAGCTGTTTGTTCCTATCGGCTGTTCAGTCCAGAGCTGCCCGGGTGGAGTCCCAAGCACGTTTTGCCCCCCAGAGGAACTGCAGAACCGTGGAGGGAGCTGAGGGCTGCTAGGGAAACAGGGATGGTTGATACCCTAAGAAGGCTTCGAAGGGAGACTGGCCTGTTGAAGTTGAGACGTGGCAGTTATGGGCATATTTGACCCAGGCGAGGTGGGAACTCCAGGAGGATGGGTGAGCAGAGCAGATGCAGCGCAGCATCGCCCCGAGCTCCTAGTTTATGTGCTCACATTGTCCATTAGTCTGCGGGTGGTAACCAGACGTGAGGCGACTCTGGCTCCCAGAGCCTCGGCGAACTCCTTCCATACACTAGAGATGAACTGAGGTTCCCGATCGGAGAGAATCTCCTCAAGGATACGGTGCAGCTGGAACACAAGCTTAATGAGCAGTTTTGCTGTAACTGTGGAAGAAGGGAGAGATTTTAACGGTATGAGGTGGCAGGCTTTAGAAAACCGGTCCACAATGGTGAGTATCTTATTGAAATCATGGGAGTCTGGCAACCCGCAGACGAAATCCAAAGTTACGTGAGACCAGGGGCGAGAAGGAGTCGGAAGAGTATTTAATAATCCCGCCGGGGACCGATGGCCCCCGTTTTGCTGGGCACAAATGTAGCATCCTGAGATATAGTCCTTTACATCCTGGTACATTGCCGGCCACCAGAAAGTTTGTCTTATAAGGGTAATTGTGCGTCCCGCTCCTGGCTGTAGAGAAAACCTGCCAGTGTGTGCCCAATGGATGACTTTGCCCCTCATAAACTGTGGTACATAGAGCCGGCCAGGAAGACCCTTACCTGGACCCAGGTCAGTCTTAAATGCCTCCAACACCTGATCCCGGATCTCTCAAGTGACTCCACCCACCACACATGCCGGGGGGAGAATTGTGGAGGGCTCGACCTCCTGATCTGAAGCGTACTGTCTGGAGAGGGCGTCTGGTTTGGTATTCTTAGGACCTGGGCAATAAGAAATCTGGAAATTAAAACGGGAAAAGAAAAGAGACCACCTGTACTGCCGCGGGTTAAGCCTCTTTGCCTCTCTTAAGTAGACCAGGTTTTTGTGATCTGTCCAGATGATGAAAGGTGTTTCAGCTCCCTCTAGCCAGTGTCTCAGCTCCTCTATTGCGAGCTTCACAGCCAGAAGCTCTCTGTCGCCCACGTCGTATCTGCTTTCAGTGGGGGTTAAACGGCGAGAGAAAAAAGCACAAGGGTGAAGTCGATTGTCCGAAGAAGATACCTGAGATAGCACTGCACCTACACCGGTGTCTGAGACGTCCACTTCAAGTGTAAACTGCCGTTGGTCAGGTCAGTGGAGCACAGGGGCGTTTGTAAATCTCCTCTTTAGTGTCTGGAAAGCAGCCTCGGCTTCTGGGGTCCAAAAAAAAGGCCGATTAATAGAGGTCAAGTTTGTCAAAGGGGTGGCTGTCCGACTGCATTTCCTGATAAACCTCCTGTAAAAATTGGTGAATCCCAGGAACCTCTGCAGTTTTTTACGGGACATCGATGTGGGCCATTCAGTGACCATACGGACCTTCTCGGGGTCTGCCCTCAACCTCCTGCTGTCAATGATGAGTGATGAACCCTAGAAATGTTCCCGTAGGGTCATGAAACACACATTTCTCAGCCTTCACATATAGGCGGTTCTCTAGGAGGCCCTGTAACACAGACCTAACATGCTTAATGTGTTATTCCTCAGAACTAGAGAAGATTAAAATATTGTCTAAGTAGACAGTCACAAACTTATTCAAATAGTCTCCCAAAACAGAGTTCACTAGGGACTGAAAAACAGCTGGGGCATTAGTCAAACCAAAAGGCATCACCAGATATTCGAAATGTCCGATGGGTGTCTTAAATTTAGTCTTCCACTCGTCCCCCTGACGAATCCGTACCAAATGGTATGCATTTCTAAGGTCCAAACGACTGAAGATGGTGACATCCTGAATGGGCTCAAAGGTAGAAGTTAACAATGGCAGAGGGTACTTATTCTTAACAGTTATCTGATTGAGACCCCTGTAGTCGATGCAAGGTCTGAGTGTTCCCTCCTTCTTAGGAACAAAGAAATAAACCAGCTCCCAGAGGTGAGGAGGACGGTCTGATGAGTACGGTGGCCAGAGACTCCTGAATGTAGCTCTCAATGCTCTCTCTCTCAGGCTTCGAGAGGTGACAACGGCGGCTGGAGGGAAGAGGAGCTCCAGGCAGCAGATCTATGCTGCAGTCGAGGGGTCTGTGAGGAGGAAGTGAAGAAGCCCGATCCTCACTGAAAACTTGACTGAGGTCATGGTAGACCGGTGGCACTGCAGATAAATCAGTCTTTTCCACCGGAGGGGCAGTGGGACTGCGGAGGATTGGAGAGGCTGAGCGGAGGCAGGTCTGTGAACTGTCGGGGCTCCACTCCTCTTCTTGGTTCGTTTTTCAGTTCACGTGGGGGTTGTGGATAGACAGCCAGGAGTGACCCAGGACCAGCGGAGACTGAGGAGAGGGAAATACATAAAAAGCCAAAGTCTCTGTGTGGTTACCTGACACCCGAAACTGCAGAGGGATGGTCTGGTGAGTGATGGTGGATAGGTTCTGGTCATCCAAAGATTACACAGAGAGAGGAGTAGGCAGCCGAACGGTAGGGATCTCCCATCTCTTCTCCAAGTCAGGGTCTATCAAAGATTGCTCACAGCCAGAGTCAACTAGTGCCTCAAGTGTAAACTGCTCAGAATTAAAAAACACAGATCACTGGAGTATGCAACGGGAGCTCGCAGAGGCTGAGTTACTGCCCACCAGTAGTCCCGCCTTTACCGGTGGGCTATGCCTTTTAACAGTACTGGGCAGGCTCTAGCGAAGTGTCCATACTCCCCACAATATAAACACAGACCTGATCGTACACTATGTTGTCTCTCCTCCTGGGTGGGGCGAGTCCTTCCTATCTGCATGGGGTCATCCGAGGAGGTGGGCTCTGCGGAGGAGCGAGGACCCAAACCATGATTACGGTCAGGAGTGGAGGAGGTTCTGGCACTGGAACTCTGGTGCCGCAGCTCATGATGGCGCTTATCGATGGATATAGCCAGGCGAATGAGTTCCTCCAGCGAATGGGGTTCCGGGCACAATGCCAGCTGGCACAAATTGTGTCGGATGGTTTTATAAACAAACTTTAACTTATAATACTATGCAGCCAAACTGATTTTACCACCCAGACTCCACAATCTCTCTCAGATACTTAAGAAAGGTTTTGCTAAAACATCTAGCTCACATTCCATCTATCCATTCATCATCTGTGATCCATACAACTATCATTCCATTCATATTTTGTTATGTGCAATCGTTTAGTTTAAAAATATATAATTAAAATTATTTTTATAAACTATGTTCTTGACTCTGAATTAATATGAAGTGTGTATGTTCCCTGAATAAATCAAAGAACCTAAAGGAATATTAAATTAAACATTCAAAGACCAATCGGATTGATATTTCAGATTGATGGAACATCACATCTTATTGATCATTTAATACATAAGTAGCCAATCTTTAACGCTACACAGAACACTTAACAATGACGTGACCTATGACAGGTGAGAATCAGAAGGTTTACAGTGAAGGTCTTGTAGATGCTGACCAGTTCGGGTGTTTGATCATCAGATAGAAATCTAACACATGATGCAATAGGCTTGTAGCCTGGCAAGCCAGACTAAATAAATTTATTATTTAGTCTGGCAACGCTCCATTGACGGCTCTCGGTTGTGGGGCGGGTTCTACCGTTGTCTTTCAAATGATCTCTGCATTCCACTGGACAATGAATGTGACATTCTCTTGTTTCACTCTGTTGCATCATCCCACCCACCAGGCATATAGAGTGCTCTGATTGGCCCACAACGCAGATAAAGCTCTGTGATTTGTTCACTAAGCAGATAGAGCACTATGATTGGCCCACCATTACGGACCAATCACAGCTCTCTATGTGTTTGAAATCCCTCTAGAGAGTTGTGATTGGCTAGCCAGAGTCCTGGTAGGAGCTGCTGAGGTTCCAATGGAGCATGCCTAGACCATTCTTTGCAAAGCAAGAATTTGGTCTAGTTCACTAGGCTAATAGGCTTGTTCATCTGTCAGATGTTTCCTGGTAGATCTTCTATGGTTGAAGGGCTCAGATCTGGGATTTCCCACAATGGTTCCAAAGCTTCATACATTCACTTTCTTTGACAAACTGATGGTTTATAAAAGAGTTGTAGACTCCCTCTTTTATTCAAAAGAAAGTAAAAAAATAAATAACCTGAAAAGAGTTTAGAAATGTCTGGATTATTTTTTACATTTCACCAATATTTAAATTACATTTTAAAAACCAAAATGTGCTCATGGTCATTTAAAAATGTTTAGTTAATAATTTATAAACTACTGGTGCATCATAATTTTATATATAACCATTGACAATTGTAGCTTTAGAAAGTTAAATTTGTTCTATAAACATTATCAGCCGTGTTTAAAAGTGTTTGTAAATGTTCAGTTAATCATTATTTAGGCATTTATAAATAAATAAATGATACCTTGTAAATGATCCGTTAATAACTTACTAAACAATTATAAATGCATTTGTAAATGCCATTACAATCCTAAACCAGCACCCTCCCAGCACCTGTCCCCCCACTCTACTGCACACTCCATATTCGCTTCCCTCTATGACTGATTATGCTGCCTCACTGCTACCTAGGATTGACTCATTAGAGGTTGTTGTTAGCCTCAACAGCCACCTGATGGCTTGATTATCACCTGTAAGTCGTTTTGGACAAAAGTGTCTGCTAGATACATAAACATAAACATAGTGCCAACAATGACATTTTACCATATACTGTGGCTACATTTACTCTCAAAGGTTAAACATAGCATGATGTGAAACTTTGAATGTTTTGGGGTAAGAATTTTGGTTTATCCTTCAAACATCACAATAGATGTTTTTTGTTTTTGTCAGGTTCAGAGCAGCAGAAAGAAAATCCTCAAATCATGACGGGAAAAAGGGGGAAGTTGACCCTTTGATTTCTTTCACAACGCAATATCTAAAAATTCAATTGACTTTTTTTTACACACCAGACATTTCTGTTCACATAGCCAGAAGGAAAACTAGGCCATTTTCATCATCTGAGGCTCATAATGTTATCAAGCAAGCAATCTACTCGGTGCATGTAGGTCAGAGTCCATCCCAGCCCCGTGTGGTTTTGGACCACAGGTTTTTTTCCCCTTCTAGTGTCACTCATGATTAATCTGCTAATATCCACATGCAAATCCTCCAAACAGTTCGCCTAAGTGTGACTTTATAGTTAATGGGTGCCAGAGGAGTCTTTCTAGCCATGACATGCATATGGATGGGCTTGTGTATTCCATGAGCCAAGTTCCTTTTGATCACTGAGTGAAGACTGAGTGGGCTGAGATGAATGATGGCTCAAAGCAGGGGTACATTAGCAGCTGACCACCTGCCTTTCATCCAACCAGGAATAACAGATGGGAGAAACGGACATCAAAACCATGATGTAAAGTCAGGAATCTCCTCGGAAATCTTCAGTGTAAATGAAACCACACTTTGTGCCATCCAGTGAAAGGAAATAAATATGTTTTACCTCTAATGAGCAACATTACAAAGCCAGAAGCCACACTAGGGTTGTTTTCATAAACAATTCCCACAATGCAGCCAAGTTCACAAAAAAAAGTTCATTTTCAAATGCAGCTGCTCATTTAGCATGTTTAAATAAATCACTGGTCTGCTTAGATAAGAGCAGTGATTATTAATCATCTGGCTAAAATGCACGTAAACCTTTTTTAAAAGGACTATCTGGACTAAAATCCTTAATCTGAATGTTTTACTTCAACAAATAAAATTGCCACAGTGACAAATTCTCCCCAAAAGCTTTAAATTGCATAAACCTCTTTGCCTGCTTTAGTCACTATTTTTAATTTTGATTTTGATAATATTACAAGCTTAAACATCACATCATGTGAGCGGAAGGCTCGAAGCTTCTGTAGTTGATGGAATTAGCAACAAACAAAGGTTTTTTTTCAGTCCAAAATAAAAAATATCAAACCAATTTATAACTTAGCCATTCTTTCTATGTTGTTTTACATAAAATAACCCCTTTAAAGGGGAACTAGGCAGTTTCGGCTTGTTTTTATCACCACCTGGTGTCTGTTTGAAGAGCCAAAAGCAAAACTTATCTCCTTTTTGTGCGTTGTCTTTTAACACTTAATCTAGCAGCCACAACATTTTCCAGCCTTTCTTTGTGTCTACAGTAATGATTCTTCTCTAAATTGAACAAATCAGCTGTGTTTATGATCTACAACATGCAGGAAACGTGCTGCAACCAGACGGCAGCGACATGTATGTGAGCTCAATAGAGCAGCCCGCCCTTCTGTAGCTGTAGAATAGTCTGGACACAGGGGTCAATAGGGGCTGGGTGGCCTTTCACTAACATTGTAAAGGGCGATTTTATCCCATACTGGTTTAAGGACATTATTTAAAAATATAAAAAAGTTTCAAAGTACCCCTTTAAGACACCAAGAGCATTCCCTACTCATGTAAAAATAATAATTATTAGGTTCAACCACATGTTACTATTTTCCTCCAGCTTGTAATGGTTTTATCCAGATAAATTTCTACTTGTTACCGGTAGCATTCAAGAAAATGCAATTCAGTAAATCCATGAGCAGGTTTTAGTTCACACCTTTGATGCAGCTGTAATCTTCTTCCTAGAAAACCATGTTTCCATGTTCCTGGGGACTCTGGGACACATCTGGTGCTGCCATACGCCTCGCCTGGTATTTAGTAAATCGCAGCAATGAAGAAATCTTTCTATTAGAACTGGGAAATTGCTTCTGTCAAGACTACTCAGCTGAGGGAGATGGCAATTGCTTGAATTGGGTCTCAATTTGAAAAAAGGAGTAATCTAATGTGGCATCTTGATAGCATCTATCACGAAAAAGAAAAAAATCTGTCTTGCTAGTAAAGGGTTTTGTTCTGTTTGTCTTTTCCTTTCAGATTGTAGATGTTCCAGTAATCTGCTTTACTTCCACTGAGTTTGATCACAAATGAAAGATTGCTACAACTATAGCTGATCATTCTCATTCACAGATGTAATCAAACCCGTTCAGCTTTACAGTCTTGGTGAATACGAACTTTGTTATTGCTGTACTGCAGATGTAGCTTACATATGGTCCAATTAGGCTTTCAAAATGTTTAATAAGCACAATCAATGTGCAGAGCAAATTCAAACAGTGCTGAAGGAGTTGTAATTTTCACTGTGGGAGACCGTTCCTATAGGGAACAACCTTTGCGAAGGGCTCAAGAACTCCTTTTGTAGCATTTTAATGGCCGATGCTTACTTGTCAAGAGGCGGTTGCTGAAATGTTTAATTCTACAGGATTAGACCACAGCAGTGGTGATCTGCACAACCTAACGAACACAACCTTATGGCAGTAAAACCTGTTGGTGAACAGACATTGACAACATAAAAGAGAGGAATTTATTCAAGAGATTATTAAGAATCAGCAGTTAGGGGAAATCTGTCGTTTTCAGATTCTTTCTCTTGACTTTGAAGGCTTTGTTTAACAATAATAACATCACAGAAAGAAACTGGTACTAGGCAAACGACAAAAAGGAAACACAGGTTAAGTCTGTATACTGAACAGCTAAGCAAACTCATGAGATCTGCAGTGTGTGCTCCAGGCTTGTGTTTTCAGTCTCTAAGGGCTTAAAGGACAGCACCGAGGATAAAAACACAGAGATGTGGACATGCTAGAGCTAGGATACACAAAACCCAAGCTTCATCTGCTTTTAGATGACCTTCAGGTCCTCACAGGCTCAGTTCTGTTGAATAGCACAGCCAAATGAACACAGTGGATGACCAAATATGTGGGCTTAAGTAACATCTGAGAGATATATCAAGCTAATTTACCCTCGAGGCCAAAAAAAGAAGAAGAAAAGAAATGAGAAAAGATTCCCTCTTCTGTGTCCATTGAGACTGAATGATGCACATCTTTTGTCTTTATTATAAAAGATTGTCTGGCTGGACAAAAGTGACCTGCCAGCAGCAAAGCCTTTTGAGATGCAGTTTAAATTTCACTGAACAACTGCATCATAATGGGAACACTTTTTTTCTGATGCGGTTGCCGGGAGGATGGAGGCAGAAGTGAGTGACTGCAGAGAATGAAACCACATTGATTTTGACATCCCCACCTGGTACCCAAGAACAAATTGTATTTCTTCTCAGCAGGGTTTCAAACAGCTAAACCATTCATACTGTGAGTTCATTGAGCAGCAGGCATGAATAAGGACAGTGTTTAAACATAAACAAACTAATCAAACTATCAATATAGACAGGAAGTGGTGAGGACTGCTTGATGAGTAATAAACAGAATAAAGGGGGATGGTAGAGAGATCTACACTGATAAAAGCTCACAAAAAACCCACAAAGCTACTTTATAGCTTTCCTTTGACTGTTTGATGCCTGCAGCACCCATCAGCAAAATGAAAAGCATATTGAGATGTTGACTTTTTTTTAGAAAAAAATATTTCATGTCATGCACCTCCAACGTGATTTAAAGGGGACATATGCAAAACGTACCTTTTGCATTCTTTGGTTAAAGCAAATGAGTCTCTACTGCCTCTAGAAACAACTAATCCATCCATTTTCCATTTGTGTTTGATATTAGAAATGATACTGTTTCAACAATTCCATTTTTGTGATGTCACAAATTGGGAAATGAGAAAATAACCACCTCTCATGTGTAAGAGGGAGCTGCTTCGGGAGGTGCAGCATCTCTACTCTGCAGGGACGAAATTTTGATTTCAGAAGTGGGGGGGACACAGCAGGCTTGTGCGGATTTGGGGTGGGGGGTGTTATGTAAAGACCCCTTGACACGTCACGTGCCCATCTCAATAATTTTTCCATCCTCTATATATATATATATATATGTATATATATATATATATATATATATATATATATATATATATATATATATATATATATATATATATATATATATATATCAAAGTTAAAAAATGTACAACTCTATTATTATTTTTATTTATTATCATTATTGAAGTGCAGTTTTGGCTGTTGACAATGGATAGGCCATTGTATTTATTGTTTTGGGTCTTTTTTATTGTTTTTGGTGCAACATTTTCTAACAGGGAGTGAGATTCCTTTTTTATTCAATTTTTGTTTGTTATTTTTATTCATTTAGAAGTTCTGGTTCTGGACATTTCAATGTTAAATGAAGGTTTATTTGTTGCATTTTAAAGGGTGTACTTGCATTATTATGATATATTAACATTATATTAGTGGTTATTTTGGTCTAGATAATGTTGACAATATCATTTATCATCAACAATTTGTTGGACAAAATATCGTCCAGCAAAATTTGTTACTTTCCCAGGCCTAGTCAAAAGTATAAAAATTATTTATACAAAAACGGTCCCTCCTGAGATCTGGCCGTTTGTTCATTTGCTGTGTTAGAGGACATGCTGAACTAATGTTTTACACATGATCATCACCCTAACATTTGAGTGTATAAAAACATATTAAATATGTTTTTTCCCTTAAAAGTGTTTAAACAGTTGTTGCATTTCAACACACAAAAAATAAATGGAAAAAATAAGATAAATCTAATGAAAAGTGTACATCTTTGACATTAAGCTTAAAAAAATCTGTTGACGATGATGATACTGTTCATTTTTCAGAGCTTTTTAATGTGAAAATATACATTGCAATAGATAAGTTTACAATAAAGTTAAATGATAAAAGTTTTGAAGTTACACTTCTACTACTACTACTACTAGTAATAATAATTATGATGATAATAGTAATAATAAAAAATAATTATTATAATAATACGAACAAATTGTGTCTGAGGAGTCAGTTATGTGGAGGAGATGAGTTTGTAAAAGTTAGTTTTGAGTATGTTTGTGAAGGAGGAGGTGAGTCTGAGCTTAATGCAGGGGTGTCACATGTCCAACTTACGTTTTGACTTTGAAAGAAGTCTCTTATATCCACTTTTCGTTTTCTTGACATGCTGCCTCCTGGCTGTGCCTAACTACCAAAGACTCACAAATGAACACTTATTCAAATGTTATGTAGCGTCTAGTTGACGATGTGACTCAGTACCGGTGTTCCCTAGCGGCTCCAAACTAGCAAAACAACGTGAGCACGTTCTGACTGTTTACAACTTGAGTGACAGCAGCAACAGCCAATAATACGTTAGCAAGTATCAGCAGAGCCAATAGATTAGCTTTTGGGCGGGTCTAATAGTAAACCGGTTTCCGTTTCGGTCCTAGTGCTCAACCAAATCCATTTAATGGAGCGTAACATTGATTTTGGACGGAAAAAAGTGCAGGGGACCAAAACTGCCTTTTGAAAAAGTGGGGGGGACATGTCCCACCCGTCCCCCCCCCCCCCCAAAATTACGTCCCAGCTACTCTGAGTCCCTCTCAGATTTGAGAGCTTCTCAGCTTATAGCAGCCTGAGCGGGGGATGGGTGGGCGTGCTTATCAACAGCTTATTTTCTTAAAGTTACAGAGCCCTGAAACGACTTATTTCGGAAGGTACTGAAACTGTCAAGAATAAAACTTATGAGATGTCTATTTTTGAGAGGGATTTAGTGCAGCAAATGTCATGTTTGGTCCTGACCATAGAGCTAATTAAGAAAAAAATGTCATAAAATGTCCCCTTTAATAAAGCTTTTAGAAAAAACTCATGATGTAAATGTGTTCTGGTTTTAAAAGAAATTATATTTGTTTTTGTTTATTTATTGTTGCACCCATCCATCCATCCATCCACTGCTTATATAGGCTTGCAGGCTTTGTTTTATGATGCCATCTTTATTTCATAGGCAATATTTTATGTTGTTTTTATGTAATTTCTTGTTGTCGTCGTCTTCCTCCGCTTATCCGGGTCAGGGTCGTGGAAGCAGCATCCCAACTAGGGAGCTCCAGACCGTCCTCTCCTCAGCCACCTCTACCAGTTCCTCCGGCAGGACCCCAAGGCGTTCCCAGACCAGATTGGAGATGTAACCTCTCCAACGTGTCTTGGGTCGACCCGGGGGCCTCCTACCAGCAGGACATGCCCGAAACACCTCCCCAGGGAGGTGTCCATGAGGCATCCTGACCAGATGCCCAAATCACCCCAAACGACTCCTTTCGATCCGGAGGAGCAGCGGTTCTACTACGAGTCCCTCCCGAATGTCCGAGCTCCTCACCCTATCTCTAAGGCTGAGCCAGGCCACCTTACGGAGGAAACTCATTCCGGCAGCTTGTATTCGCGATCTCATTTTTTTGGTCATTACCCAAAGCTCATAGGAGAGGACTGGGATGTAGATCGACCGGTAAATCGAGAGCCTGGCTTTCTGGCTCAGCTCCCTCTTCACCACGACAGATTGGCTCAGCGTCTGCATCACTACAGACGCCGAACCAATCCGCCTGTTCATCTCCCGATCCCCCCTACCCTCACTCGTGAACAAGACCCCGAGATACTTAAACTCCTCCACTTGAGGTAGGACCTCTCTCCCAACCCGGAGTTGGCAAGCCACCCTTTCCCGGTTGAGAACCATGGTCTCAGATTTGGAGGTACTGATCCTCATCCCAGCCACTTCACACTCGGCCGTGAACCTACCCAGCAAGAGCTGAAGGTTAGAGCTGGATGAAGCTAGGAGGACCACATCATCCACAAAAAGCAGAGACGAGATTCTCCTGCCACCAAACTCGACACACTCCACACCACGGCTGTGCCTAGAAATTCTGTCCATAAAGGTTATGAACAGAACCGGTGACAAAGGGCAGCCCTGGCGGTGTCCAACCCTCACCGGGAACAGGTCCGACTTACTACCGGTTATGCGGACCAAACTCACGCTCCTCTGGTAAAGAGACTGAATGGCCCTTAATAAAAGGCCACCCACCCCGTACTCCTGGAGCTTCCTCCACAGGGCACCCCTGGGGACACGGTCATAAGCCTTCTCCAAATCCACAAAACACATGTGGATTGGTTGGGCAAACTCCCATGCCCCCTTCATCACCCTTGCAAGGGTATAGAGCTGGTCCACAGTTCCACGGCCAGGACGAAAACCACATTGCTCCTCCTCAATCTGAGATTCAACTATCGATTGGACCCTCCTCTCCAGTACCATGGAGTAGACCTTTCCAGGGAGGCTGAGGAGTGTGAGTGTTGTAAGTGAGTGTGAGTAGTTGGAACACACCCTCCAGTCACCCTTCTTAAAGATGGGGACCAACACCACGGTCTGCCACTCCACAGGAACTGCCCCCGATGACCACGCAATGTTGCAGAGACGTGTCAACCACAACAGCTTTACAACATCCATAGCTTTGAGATACCCAGGACAAATCTCATCCACCCCTGGGGCTCTGCCGCTGTGTAGTTGTTTGACTACCTCAGCAACTTCTGCCCCCAAGATTGGACAGTCCATCCCCAGGTCTCCCAGCTCTGGCTCCTCCTCGGAATGCGCATAGGTGGGATTGAGGAGCTCCTCAAAGTATTCCTTCCACCGCCTGACTACAGCCCCAGTTGACGTCAGCAGCTCCCCATCCCCACTGTAAACAGTGTGAGCGAGTTGCTGCCTTCCTCTCCTGAGGCGCCGGACAGTTTGCCAGAACCTCTTTGGCGCCGATTGATAGTCTTTCTCTATGGCCTCACCAAACTCCTCCCACGCCCAAGATTTTGCCTCGGCAACTGCCATTGCTGCCCCCCGCTTGGCTATCCGGTACCTGTCTGCTGCCTCCGGAGACCCACAGACCAGCCACGCTCTGTAGGCCTCCTTCTTCAGTCTGACGGCTCCCCAAACCTCTGGTGTTCAGCAGCGGGTATGGGGGTTGCCACCATGACTGGCACCGGCCACCTTGCGACCACAGCTAGCAACAGCCGTCTCAACAATTGCAGAGTGGAACAAGGCCCACTCGGAGTCGATGTGCCACACTGCTCTCGGGACGCGGTCAAAGCTCTGCCGGAGGTGGGAGTTGAAGACCGTCTTGACAGGTTCTTCTGCCAAGCGTTCCCAGCAGACCCTCACTATGCGTTTGGGTCTGCCAGGTCTACGCACCAGGTGGTGACAGATATTTGGCGCATGAGCACAAACAACAGTCAGGACCCGTTCCCCGACATGAAGGCGCAGAGAAGCTACCCTCTCGTCCCCCGGGGTAAACCCCAACACACAGGCAGAGAGTCTTGGGGCTAACAAAAATCCAACCCCAGCCCTCTGCCTCTCACCCGGAGCAACTCCAGCAAAGTAGAGTGTCCAACCCCTCACAAGGACTTGGGTTCCAGAGCCAATGCTATGTGTCGAGGTGAGTCCGACTATATCTAGCCGGTACCGCTCAACCTCTGCAAAAAGCTCCTGCTCCTTCCCCGCCAGCGAGGTGACGTTCCATGTCCCAAAAACCAGTTTCCTTGTCCGGGGATCGGACCGCCAAGGCTCCCGCCTCGGTCTGCCACCCGATCCACACTGCACCGGACCCTTCATGTTCCTCCTGCGGGTGGTGGGTCCACAGTTGGATGAGCCCATGTATCCGGTTCGGGCTGGGCCCAGCCAGGCCCCATGGGCGAAAGCCCGGCCACCAGGCACTCGCACACGGTTCCCAACCCCAGGCCTCGCTCCAGGGTGGGACCCCGGTAACCCTCCGGGCCGGGTACTCCGTAATTTCTCTTGTTTACAATTTATTTGGTGGTGGTTATGGCTCTTTTGTATTTTTGCCCATGTTGTATCTGTTCACTGTCTTGCTCTTATGCAGCACTTTGGTCAGCTTTCATGCTGTTTGTAAACTTGCTCTATAAACATGGTGCTAAAGGTCTAGCTGTCGAGTTAAACAGGTTCAGTAAGGAAACCCTGACATCCCCGCCCTTAGCAACAGTGTCTAGTAAACAGACTTCCTCATTGTGTTCATCCAGTGGGGTGTGCCCAGTAGGAAAGGCAACCAGGAAGCATCCCAGTAAAATGCTAGCCTGATTCTTTTTAGCGGGGAGGAGCATTACTCTGAGCTCCAAGGCTGAGCCCAGCGAGGAACCTCATTGTAGCTACTCCATTATGATCTAAATCACATATGTGATGGGTAGAATAGACAAACTAATAAATAGACCTACACCTTAAAGTTCAGCTCTTCTTTACCAGATCAATGCAAAGTCCTCATTACTGCAGACAAAGTCCCAATCTGTCACAATACATTACTACAATAACTTAGTAAGTCACCAATATTCTTGATTCTTGATGAGGCAAAGACACTCCTCACTCAGAGGGAGATGAGTGCTGACGCTCACTCCATTTACTCTACACTCAGATATGAACCACTTCAGTGTACGCTAAGGTCATGGCAGAAAGATGCCAACAAAATCACATCATCTGCAAAAAGCAGAGATTAACCCAAGATGATACAAACCAGACACTGTGACTACAGGTCATGTTCACCAGGACCACAAACAGGACTGGAGACCAGGCTAACTGACTTGAATTGTGTTTGCTCCATTTAATTAGAGTCAAGTGTAAAACTTTATATAATTAAAGTGTTAATTGTAAACATTTTTTGAATAAAAATGATAGAAATTTTAGAGTTAGAGTCAGAAATGGTACAGCTACTGAAAATGCTTTCAACAGTGAATCTAGTGGATGTTTGTTTACACAATCCCAATTATTTAAAGCAAAACACCCTATGTCAAAAGATCTCAATCATACAGCAGTTTACTGGATTCATTCACAAAAGTTCAGTTAGTCAGTGATTCTCCACAAACACTGAACTCTCGCTCAGGATTTCAGTGTTATTTAAAACACTCATGCTGTGTGTTTGATTATACATGAATAGCACTGGCTTCTATTTCTGCTCATCCTCTAATGAATGCATCAATTCACAAAAAACAACAGGATCTCTAAAATGTTCAGCTTCATGGCAGTAGATCACCTTAAGCCACTGTTCCTGAGGTTCATTTTGTTTCTGACCACCTTCCAATGCAGCATCTATTAAAAGCCATTCATGACAAAAATGTACTTAACAAGTCTGTCATTTCTTTGGATTTGTTAAAATCAGTTGAGCCAATCGAATGTGAAACAGCTCTCTAGATTTATGAAACCCCCTGCAGTGAACTTTGAGGCTGAGGGATTTGGATGTGGCAGACAGGTGTTTCCCTGGAGAGGCAGGGGCTCAGTAAGGAGCCTTTGAAATCCTCTCATGTGGAAAATGTGGCAGCTTTTGAGACGACGAGAGGTCCCCACTAGAAATAATGACCAAGTCGTTCAGTTTCAGGTCTTAAAATCTTACCTTTTGTAGATAAAGTGGTGAAATATTCTGCAAGAGATTTGGGATTAACCAGGTAGTTTAAAATCAATTACCTTTCTTCAAAACAAAGTCTCCTTCAAGTAGAATGTGGCAACTGAATTCATTTTCCTTATTTTTTGTGGGAAACTCAAATGATGAAATCACTTGTAAAGTAGGATTTATTCTTCAATGGGCTCCTCACATTTGTGTTTCTGTTACAGTTCAGAAATGACTGATTAAATGAGACAATTATGTGTTGTTTTGTGACAGTTCAGCTCATAAATTGTTTCACAGATTATATTCATGCTACATTTGTTAAAATACTTCTAATTTGAGGCTTGCAACAAAGACACATGCATCTAAAAACTGATTATGTAAAATTCAGTTTTCACTGATGCCTGGTTTCACAGTCTTGTTCTAGGAAGGGTAGAACCTCATGGTGTGGTTTGACTGTTTTAAAGTGGTCCTAGAATTTAAAACCACATTTACTGTGTTGTTGAATTAAAGCAGCTTGGGGTATTGTCTATATATGTTTATTTTTATGTTTATTTATTTGGCAGACACTTTTATCCAAAGCGATGTACACTTGTTAACCTATAGGGCATGTTGTGATACGTGGGGTAAACCGGAGTACCCAGAGGCAACCCACACATGCATGGGGAGAACACGCAACTCCACGCAGAAAGGCCGCAGCCGAGTTTTGAGCTTACAACCTTCTTGCTGCGAGGCAACAGTGCTAACAACTGCCCCACGCATGCAGCCCAGGTCTGTATAGGTCTGTACCATTTGTGATCAGTTTTCTTGTGTGAATCAGTAACATTGTAATGGCCCTTAATAAATAGTTTGTTCTGAGAAAAGTTGGGTCAATGTGTGACATGGTTAGACACACCACCTTAAAACCTGCTTGTCCCAACTCACTACAACAATGGCATTGGTCATGGTACCCTGCTGATAAAAAACATCATAGACCAGCATAGTTTACCAGCATATGTTGTGTTTTGGTGCTGGTATGCTGGTCCAGGTGTGGTATGTGGGTGATCAAATCAAATCAAATCAACTTTATTTATATAGCACTTTTCATACAAAAAAATGCAACTCAAAGTGCTTCACAGATTAAAATGGCCCCATAGATCCCATATTCCCATCCCAGCCCCCCTCCCCAAGTATAAAACAATTGACAATTACGGTTCCCCTCCCGCAACCAGTTTCCAAGGTGAACATACAATCACCCAGACACTCACACACTCGCACACGCACACGTGAACAACAGAGTAAATGGACCAGCCTACTAGACTAGCATCCCATCCTGGACCAGCATAATTGACCACCATTGAATGCTGGTCTGCCAGCTAAACCAGCATCAAATCACAACATATGCTGGTAACACATATTTTATCAGCAGGGTATGCTAATCGAAGAACAACTTCAGCTTGATCTGTTGCTAACACTAGCCAAAACTATCACTTATGCTAGCCCAAACTACTGCAATGCTAGCCTGAGTTACTACTAATGCTAGCCTGAGCTACTTCTAACGTCCTTATTGGACGAGAGCAAAACAACAAAGATGAACTCCAGGATGAACTTGGAGTATCCAGACTTGGAAAGAATGCCAGATACCTTAGATCTGATAGATCCACAGCTTGTGTTCCTTGTCCATTTTCTCATTTGTCCAAACTGAAACGTAACCATCCCATCTGAGACACAGAATTGTGAGCATTTTTTATTTATTTTTATTTTTGGTTTTGAAGAGGTCTTTCACTGAGAAACAAAGTTTACTTATGCACCAATTTGCTGCATTCGCTAAAATAGACGGTGAAACTCTAGCATATGAAAAGCTTGACAGCTCTACACTGTCATCTAACATTCATGGACTTTGTCACCTAACATTCATGGACTCACCCATTTTGTTGCGTTATGGAGAAGGCAGATGTTGGCTTACCATCCAGGAAACAGCAGAAGCTAACCGTTAGTATTAGCAACTCCACCACACAGCAGAACTCCTCCAGGCATGTGTTATTTGTGGAGACAAAACCAACGTTGCAAAGCAAACAGTCAGTGGCAGGGTTGCATTACTGTTAGCTAATCAGAGGTGATATGCTCAAATATCAGAAAATAAGAGTCCAAATTCTGCCGTCTGAAGCAAATTTTTCCTCCATCTAAATGTTCTTTGCTGAAACAGGCTGAAAACTGCCTAAATCTAATTTTTTTTCCCATTTTTCACTAATTTCTCACTCATTTTTAACAGCATAAATCTGATTATTGGTCAAGGCCACGTTCATGCTTGTGGTCCTAGTTCGTATACATGTGTGGAGTTTATCAGAGTGACCACTTTATTTCACATTTCATCTCTTTTTTGCCATTGGATTGTGGGAGGAGGATCAATTCTGCACCAGATGAAGCAGGAAGACCATGTTTTCAAATGCAAACAATGACTCAGACAAGTTCTCTAATCAGACAACATCATTTATTTGCCTGGAACTGTACAAATATTATAAAATTGATGTGCACATTCTAAAATGTGTGGCATCTATATTCCTTTACAGATCTCTACAAAGAAACTTGAAAGGTAGACCTAGTTTCAACAGTCACCAACCCCTCCCAAAGTTGTCTCACATTTCTTGTATTTTTTGACTCCCTGTATAGTTGAACACAGTTCCAGACATTTGCAATGACTTTCAAAAATATAGTTTAAAACGGTGTGTTATTAGCATGTTCAAATCTCAAGTGACGCACAAGAGAGCAAGGCTGTGCAATCCACTCAAAGATTTCTGGGAAATGCTAATATTTCAAGGCATTTTGAAAAGCTGTTCATGATTTGTCTCTAACAATTACAGCCCAGTGAAAAAAGCCAGATGTGTATAAACTTTAGCAGATTTGAAAAAATAAATAAATAAAATGACGATAAAACACAGTAAATTACCTCTATTTAGATTTTTTCTTCTTTTACTTTTTTGGCATGCTTTAGACAATTCAAGCTGAAATTAGATGGGTTTAAACCAAAACGTACTATAAAATACATACCAAATTTATTGTATCTATATGTATTCCTTAAATTTGAAGCACCGATCTTAGTAAGTTGTCCTGATTATGTAAAAGAAGAAGAAGCTGCCTGTGAGTGATGTTTTAAGTGAACTGTTGAGTGATCTGACATTCAGTCCTTCGAAACAGTTGACAGGTGAGTGGAGAACATGTGGGGTGGAATGTCATCCTGAGGAAATGCCAGCAAAAGCTAACTGACCTCAAAGTTCCACACACATCAGCAAACAAACATGTTGTGTACTTCTCACAGACACACAAACACACACACAACAGTTCAAGCAGAAGCTCACAGAAATTCATTACCTGGCTTGCAAGCTCCATGATAGTGCTGACATTAATGAGAAATGGGACACGCTCACAGGGACAGCTAATGATGCTAATCACAGAGGTGTCTCACATCATGTCAGTGAACGAGCCATCGATTACCTTAGATCTGATGTGGTGTTTAGGAACTTGGAGCTCTTTGTGATTCAAGCTCATAAAAATGGGGGCTTGTTAACCCAAAGTAAAAAAAACAAGAAAATCTAGGAACAGCTATGTGTCATTTGTGATTCTTAATTTGTGTGATTCTCAAATGTTTTTGTGTTTCGCAATGTGTTGTTCAGTTTTGTGATTTGTTGGTATAGTTTCTACTTGATTCTGATATTTTCATTGAATAGTGTCAAAATATGTCATAAAACTGAATTTCTGATATTCACTTTTTTAAATGTTCCTCCAAATCTTTCTGACAGATAGATGGATGAAAATGTAGGAACCTATCAGATTTGACACATTATTTTGGTTTAATACATCAGCTAAATCAAGAATGAGAAAATTAACCCATCTAACATGGTTGATTTGGGACTGCTGGTTTCTACAACTATTGAACCTTTTGTTATATTTCAAAGTTCCCACAAATTCAAATGCAGAAATGATTTGTTCCCTTCGGCTGTCAGACCAACAGCATTATTGAAATCATGTTATCATTAAATGACTACAGTAGATGCACATAAAACACAACAAAAGTGACATTTTGGCACACTTTATACAGCATAAAATCATTTGAATACAAAAATATGTAGAATTTTGTCCAAAAGAATATTTCCAAAACATATATGTAAAAGTTGAATGGAACGTGAAAAGAAAACTATGCTAATTTGCATTGCATATTTTATTTTCTAGCCCACTGACAGCTTAAAAAAACTGTTATCATCCTCCAGTTGATAGGAAATCTGAGATCTGGTTTCCTTTTTAAATCTAAATATTAATAGTCTCCATTACATGAAAATGACTTTCATCTCCGACTCACATGGAGGGATTAGATTTTAATCAACGCATTAAATATGACTTTCTATTCCTGCAGACGGGAGAAGATGGCAGGCAGTCAATTAGTATAATGCTCTGTTTGCAGCCTCACAGAGAAGCCTGATAAAGTCTTTGTTGTCACAGGGAGGCAGTTAGAGCATAAGCAGAAAGACAAAATGACGTGCAGAAAAAGGCAACATAATGATGAGTTTCTGTCAACAATCAGTTCACTGAAATGAATTAGAATTAGTCTTTTTTTAACATTTGGAGCAGTATGCTAAATTATAGTAAACTCACACTGCTAATGATCGTGACTGCATACATCATCAGCTCCAGTCTCAATCAGAGCTGATTTCATGGATCAATATCCTCTAATTTAGGCTAAGCTGAAGTCATTTTGTCCCACATTAGGTCAGAATTATCTCACCCATAGCAAAATGAGACTCAGAAATATTTAGACTGACAGAAATGTGCAGTTTCTGTGGCATACATCACATCTGTCCTGTTCATCTTTTTATCCCTCCAGTTCTGGTTTGGATCCAAACTTGTCAATGTTTCACTTGTGTTATTTTCTGGCTGTATTACACTTTGTTTACTTCAAGTGAAGAATGCCTGCCATTTACACCAACTGCAGATCATGTGCAAAACATCCCAAAGAAGTTGCTAATGAGTCCAGGCAAGTTAACATGATAGCAACCACAAGAGGAGCTGGTACAGCAAAGCCACATTCATCTTCTCGTCTTATCTTACTGTCTTTAATAATACAAGAAGCCGACAAAATGATGCAACACTGGTTTTATTTTGAAATGATCAGGATGCACCTCACTGGCACATGTCTCACTTCCTGTCTGGCTCAGGTGATTTCTCCAACTTCATGATGATGTGCATGCACCATCTGGAAAAATTAGAAGCCACGCAGAAAGTCTGCAGCTGCAGCCGGTGTAACAGCTCTGATTGGGTTCAATTCACAGGGACTCTGATCTGCATCAGCACTCTGTGTAAATGAGGCTTCAGAAAGGCAGCCTTCAAACATTATGAGACGACTACCTGGCATGTGCTGTGCGCCTACCACTACCTGAACATCCTCAGAGCTACTCCCAGGTGTGCTAAGTTGAGCCTGATTAGCCCACAAACATAACAGCTCTGTCTGACAGCATTGGATCTCCACCATTGCGTGTTATTGTGTTCGCTGGGTCAGCATGGCCCAGCTAGTCCTGTTAACAGCTTTGCTAATTGCCCATTTTGCTGCAGCAAAATGGTATTTTAGCGGTGAGCCTGGATGTTATCAGCCTGTGCCAAGAAAACCTAATTTTGGAGTCAAGTAAGTTTTTATAACGATTTGGTAACTTTTTTGTTTGCTCTACAGTCAATTTCCACACTTCAAATCTAGTTATTTTAAAAGTTGAAGTAAAATATAAGTTTTCTTCCAGTAAAAGTCACTTTATAAAACACAAAAAGCCTTGAGGGGCACATTCTATGTCCTCCTTGCTGGAAGTCATTTCTGTTAAATGATCAAGTGAAACTAAACGTTAAAGGCCTTGTTTAAAAGTCTGAACTCAGATTTATGATCATAAAACATTTTCCCCCTGCCTTGATGCAGTGACCTTCGTGGATTATATAATGTGAGGTTGCATAGCAGCAGTGTCTCCGTTAACCAATTTTCCGTAAAACATGTCTTCAGAACAGCGCCTCGTCCTCATGACTTCTTGAATCTTGCTCAGTTGCCAAAGTCCTGGGACTGGAGGGATGTAAACGGCATCAACTATGCGAGTACGACTCGGAACCAACACATCCCTCAGTTCTGTGGCTCCTGCTGGGCATTTGGTAGCACCAGTGCGATGGCTGGTGAGATGTTTTTTTCAAGAGTAATGAAGTGTTTGCTTGACCTATTTTGCTCATTTTTATTTTAAGAGGAAAAAATGAAAGTCTACGTGACGTTTGCTGAAATAGTTCATGCCATTGTTAGATCGCATCAACGTCAAGCGAAGAGGAAAGTGGCCATCTGCTTATTTGTCGGTCCAACATGTGATCGACTGCTCGAAGTCTGGCACCTGTCATGGAGGAGACCATGCAGGGGTGTGGGAGTATGCCCACAATTATGGGATTCCCGATGAGACTTGTAACAACTACCAGGCAGTTGACCAAGGTAAAATCTGAATCATCAGCACATTCATCGTGTTGACTAATATCGTTGACTTTCTATTCTAGAATGCTACCCTTTCAATAAGTGTGGCACTTGCACTATTTCTGGGGGGTGCCACGCTGTGCAGAACTACACATTATGGAAGGTGGGTGACTTTGGAGCCATTAGTGGGAGGATTAACATGATGGCAGAGATCTATGCAGGAGGACCAATCAGGTATTTAAGTGGAGTGGGGAGAAACATGTCTCTGCAGGAATGTAAATGTGAGTTAAATTGCATCAACTGTCCTTCAGCTGTGGAATCATGTCCACTGAGAAACTGGCTGAGTACACCGGAGGTTTGTTCTCGGAGTATGTCGAGATTCCCTCCATTAACCACATCGTGTCAGTGGCAGGCTGGGGAGTTGAAAATGGCACAGAATATTGGATTGTGCGTAATTCCTGGGGTGAGCCATGGGTGAGTCCTTTGATTTGGCTTAAAGTGTGTGTGTGTGTGTGTGTTTATAACTTTATTTTTTATAAGTGCTTTTATTTATTTATTTTTTTCCAGGGTGAGAAGGGTTGGGCCAGAATTGTCACCAGTGCTTTTAAAGGTGGAAGTGGATATTTGTACAATCTTGGCTTGGAGGAGGACTGTGTTTTTGGAGATATGATAATTCCATCAAACCACTAATGGACTGTTGGGATGTTTAGGTCATCACCTGTAACTGTCTGACGTTGGTGTAGGAAAATAAATATTTTAACTGACTCGTACACTAAAACTGTTGCAGCTGCATTTATGTTTTAGGGAAAGTCTGTACATTCCTCTGTTGGAAGAAATGGTTTTATACAACAAGCCTAGGGGCATCTATGTAGTGAATGGGTAAAAGTGGTTTTAAAGCTGACAAATCAAGTTTCACAAATTAAACCAAATGTTTAAATCTGAACTCTTATCCAATAGCCTGACATAACAAATCTCATTAGAAAAGGTTTTTGGTAGTGAAAGTGGAGGGATGTAAAAGAACCTTATTGACTCAGCAGATGCAAAGATGGCTTGGTATGAGAATATCACTTTACTGAGTGGTTTATTTGATGCGATTATAAAATATGAAGCACAAGTTTGGAATATGAATCAAATTCACTGAAATGTCAATGCAGAAATAAACTAGGCAGTTCTGATTTTGAATATTGGAGATTCTTTGAGGTGAAGTTGGCAGCATACCATACTTGCCTCTAAACTTTTTCCTGCAGTAACTTTGAAACAGATTCTAGACCACTGAATGTTTTTGGCCCTGCAAAATGGGATAACACAATATTTACTGGGTGCAGCTAAGATGAATCAGAAAGTCTGCCTGTGCCTTGAACAAACTGAAGGACACAAGTTTGAGCTAAAGTTGTGAAAGGGACTTCAGATCACTGGAGAGCCTTGTATACACTCTGGTTCAAGCATGACCACCACATTCAGACACTTATGTGAAGGACATTTCCTCTAACCTACATCAGTCTTTGGTGCAAGGTCAGGTTCCAGTGAAAGTACATCAGAACTGCTTCTTCTTAAACTATTCAGCAGTGGAAGAGCCTGAACTTCATTTTTATAAAGGGGGCAGAAACATTCTAGCAGAATAAAGGAATGAGGGCTCATAATATTGTTTGGCTCCTGGGCTTTAAAAAAATGAAACTGGTTGTTGTGTGGCAACACCACCATCTCCGTAATTATGCTGGGCCACAAGATGAATAAATGAATTCAGTTTTTTAAGAACGGACGTTACTTTCTTTTAATCCAAGGACTTGAGTTAGGGTTAAACCAAGTACTGAATGCTCAACTTAATCACCAGTTATCTGCAATGGCGCACATAACACAATGACATCATTTGACTTTATGTGCAATTATACAAGAACCCATTTTCTTGCGGTTCAGCTGTGGAACAAAAGAAAAGTGAGCACTAAGATACTTGGTTCAGGGGGTTGGACCAACAATAAAATGCAAAACACAAGCTGCTGTGCTTTGCTGCTGATATGGAAATGCTTCCCATTAACTACAGTTTCCATTCAGCCTCTCTGGGGAGAACAAAGGGTAATCAAACCGTACGCAGCGCTGTTGACTTCAAGCTTTTAAACCATGGAAAACCTAAAACCTACAAAGCTGTGTTGTGTCCAAGTTGAAAGAAGACAAATCAAAACCTATTCTGCTGCCCAATATTATGTGATCGAGCCCCCGCCCTCCAGCAGTCTTTCATATAAAATCAAATTTGCGGTTTGATTAAATTTCCTGCTTGCTCTCATTTGCATAATCACAAGCAGAGCTCTAATGGCTGTGAATGAAAACACATGGTAATCTGTTCCTAGAGCTTTTATTTCCCCCACTATGACAACGTATAGGGAATGCAGGTTGCAAACGAATGAGCTGTTTTCAAAGTGAAAGAATCAGCATTCATCTTCATTACAGCAATCAATATGGCAAAAAAGACTTTTTAGCAATTCTTGCAAAGCTGTTGTATATTGTTTCAGTGATCAATTTGCTGTGTAAACATGAGCGTTGGGGTTACTGAGCCTATTTGGTTGTGCATAAGCCTGGACTATTAAAGTAGGAGGGTACGTCCACCACTAAAGTATCCTTTAGCAAGACATTGTAATTTCTTCACATGATCCATTTTCAAGGCCACTATTTCTTTTATTAAGCCAGCAAATTAAGTACATTTCACACAAATATCATACTCTATGGGCATTTTTATTAAAACATGCCTAAGCTAGAAATTGTCTTGTCTTGTTTTAATGCATTTTGTATTCAAATGATCACATTAAATAAGAATAATTAGTTTTTTTCCCTAAAGATGACTAATCTGCCCACGCTGCTAAAAAGAAAAATGCTTGTTTTGTTTCTTACTGGATCTTTGTGATAATTATAATACTAGAAACATTAGTGAAAGATTAGCTCATGCAAAAACTGCATAAACCAGACATTAACATTTTGCAGAATGATTATTTGAGTTCATTTGCATTGCAGAGATATTTTTTGTCTCTTTATTAATGAACCCCTGCAGAAAATATGACCTGATTACTAAAATATTAGTTTTCTTCCTCAGAGCCTATGCTTTTGTTAATGTATCTTCAAGCAAAGTCTTTTTGCACGACATCACCGCCAGTCCCAAATCAATTTATATCCATACAGCTGAAGTTATGCATCATTCCACTGCTAATTTAACTTCCTTGTCAAATATAGTCATGCGACCTCGAGGCAGCAACAGAATTAGCTTTAGTTAATGGCACAGTATTAATTCCTCTTAGTCACAACAAAGTAAAGGGATAATGTGGCCATAAATATTTTAGATTCACTGCAGCAACACAGAAAGCTGCTCTCTCACTGGTTCCAGGCTTGCAGAAAAAAGAATTGGTGATTAAATGCATTATTAATGCTTTATAATAAAATTCATATTTTCCAGTAGTGTGATGGAGTGAGAAGTCAATATCATTTCAGTTGAAGTTGCTGAACAAACTGAATAGTAAGAAATAGTCTCTAAAACATTGCAGCTCAGTAGAGCGTGCTCTGTTTTTATCACTCTTTGCTGAAAGGTGGTGCATTCTTATCATCTCCAGTAGAAAAAGATGCGATCCTTCCGAGTCAGTGAATTCCTCCAGCCTCCCCCCTTCAAGTTTTAATTAGAACACCAGTCATTCGTGCTATCGTTGTTTCAAGAGAGCCGCATCCACATTCCTCAGATGCCCACTTCATCACAGTATCAGATGCCCACAGCAAGAGGTCTGTTCAGGACGGCTGCCTTGTGTCTGCTCTGGGTGCTACCTCAGCTTTCAAAAACCCGTAAACTAAATGTTCTTGAGCTTGCTTGGCTGACACACACACACACACACACACACACACGGACTCAAAAACATCAAAAGCCAGTAAAATTGGTTTGTGCCTGTTGGTAGCTGATGTTACATCGACAGCAGGAGGAAGATTCCAGAAGGACTCAAATTGTTCACAAATGGTTTTCAGTATTTTTGCATAGATTACATGACCTCAGTTTTGCATGAATTCTTAAACATCTCTAAAGATTTTCTCTTGGGCCTGTTTTGCTGTACTTTCCATGAGTCAGTGAGAGAAGGAAACGTGAAACGCTTTTTGCGGGGTGGAAATCTAAATAAGAATACACTTAAACTGAAAACATTTTGATGTTACAAGGACATCTGCACACAATTCAGATCACTGTTAACATGTCTTAGCATTTTGATCATACTGCACATGATCCGGCCAGCAAAAGTTGCTAGTGCTATATGAGGCAGTTTGTGTTATTTATATATGATTTTCATACTTTAATGTCATTTATTGTCACTAATGGGTTGCCAACAGTCAGTGAGACACTAATCAGAGATGTATTTTCAGGTTGTAGTAAGCTACAGGTTATAAGCCAGTCATAATGTTTAATGCCTGTTAACAATAGTCTTATTATTTTTAGTAAACCAAGTGTTGTGGTTTTTAGAGATGTTGTCCCACATGCTGACATCTGAATACTTCAGTCTTCCTTGGAGTATCATGCGACTTTCTGCTGTTGTGCCATTTATCAAGTAAAGTAGTTTATCACACAGACCAAATGAAACTATTTAATATAATAGTCAATATGTGCATTAATTTGAGTTTGGAATCCAGTGGAGGCAAAAGTTCATTAGTTTGTTTAATGCGACCCCATTCACTCTCTTTAAAGTGTTTTGCTGACTTCTAGTGGGACATAATGGTGGCTTTAGCTTCTTCTCAACCTCTTCCTTACCTTTATGTGGTGAAACACATTCAGGAGTGCTCTAAGAACAGCAGAGCGAAGGGTTATTTAGTTCTAATGGTCTGACCTGAAACTGCATGATGCTGCCCCCTGTTGAAGACGGATCTGTTGGTTGCAGCCCTTGTGTACTGTTGTGTTTTGCGAATTTTAAGTTGTGTGTGTGTGTGTGTGTGTGTGTGTGTGTGTGTGTGTGTGTGTGTGTGTGTGTGTGTGTGTGTGTGTGTGTTCTTTTTTGTAAGTGAGAATTCCTTTAAACTTGGGAAACACCCACTCATAATTTCTAATGATCTTTTCTGTTCAAAACCTAATAATTATAATTAGGTACATTTCAGTCATTTACTTGAAAGTAATTCAGTTCATATGTGAAAGTATAGTTTATGGTTCTGAAAACTTGGTGACTGTAATGTCTTCAACATAAAAAAATGAAGATTGTGTGGTTATTACCAGGACGTAGCTCTTGTTTTTAATTTAAGTTATACACATGTTTGGATTACTTTTTTGCATACTGGATGTGGCTCCTGTTGGAACAAAGTGGTTTGTGCCTGTTGGCACAGCAGGAGTTAATATAGAAGCGGCTCCAGAGTTGGCCTTGGTGGTATTTACGCACAATGATCAGCTGTATTGATTCGTTTCAAGGCGCAGAACCTCGACGTTTGTCCAGAAGTAAAAGATTCATGCTCGTTATGATTAACACCATGATTAACTACAGCAGCCTTCGTCAGCGAAATATTTTCTCTGTTCATTTGGGGAAACCATTAACTATTAAAAACCTTTCCATGTGAGACTGCGGGAATCAGTAAACGCCAGAAGCGTGATGGATGTGGCCACAGCGCCAGCCCGCAGGAAAACAAGCCCGTCTGAATGTGGCTTTGAAGAAAAGGAGCTGTCCTGATCAGAAATTTGGGTTTGGAGGCAGCGCGCCCCGCCCTCTGGCCCTTTATAAGAGCCTGTTGGCAGGAAGGTCAAACAAAAACAGGAACACTGGAGATCGCGTCGCTGTTCATGACGCACTCGTGGATGTGAACTCTGGCTGAGACCTAACGGATTACGCCGGCTGTTTTTGACGACAAGCAAAGCCCACGAGTGGCCATGGATCTTCTCAATCACAACTACTTGAATGCGCGCAACCCGTATGACTACACTTTCAATTTCTGGAACGACTATCTCGGGCTGACGACTTTGGTTACTAAGAATAATCAACTCAGCATGCCCCAGAACCCCAACTCCATCACCGAGTCCCTCAAAGCGACTCTGGGTTTGGACGACTCCCCGGAGTGTCCATGCGTAATCGCGGGCGGCGTTGGAGAGAGCGGACAGCTGGACTGCTGCTGCCCGTCCGGGAGCCCCCCGCCGCCCTCCATCCTGGACCTGAAGGAGCGTTTCTCGATCCTTAGCCCCTTCCAGAGTCAACTGCCTGAGCGGGAGGTGGGCTTTGGAGGGAGCTTCGCTGGGTTCGATCTGTTTGGTATGGAGAGGAAGATGCGCAAACCCGCTTCCAGGAGCAAACAGGAGCCGAAAATCTGCGTCTTCTGCCGAAATAACGGAGCGCCGGAGGAGGTGTTCGGATCTCACGTCCTGAAAACTCCGGACGGCAGGGTCGTATGTCCAATTCTGAGGGCTTATACCTGCCCTCTCTGCAGTGCCAACGGGGACAATGCCCACACAATAAAATACTGTCCACTGTCAAAAGACCAGCCATCCCAGCGACCATTAAAGGGGGGCAGGGCTGTGGGCGGTAAGAGGATGAAAATCTTCTAAAACAGGAGACTGTAAGGAAAACTGAATTGCACTGAACTATTTTAAGAGGACTGTTTTGATTTGGGCTCTAGCCTTTATTCTTGTTTCATAAACATACTGATTTTGTCTGTTTTCTCCTATAAGATTTCTTATATTTTTATAGTTCTTTTATCCACATAGAATAAGTTAATGCTTTATACGTTTGTTTTTTTCTCCCTTCTAGTTGGTAGTCATTTGAGAGTGTGCATATAAACACACACATGTATCAATAATCATAAAGTGTGAATACGTTTTAAAAAAGATATTTTGGTCTTCTAGGGAAACACACTGACATCAGAAGGGGTGAATGTCTCAGCCTATCTCTGCCAAGTATTTTTGTACAGCGAGTGAAGCTTGCTGCGATTTCCTTTCATGTCTTAGTAAACCAAAGTTATGTTTGCCATTAAAGAATGAGAATGTGTCATTAAGAGTACTGGTATGGGTCTGACTGGAGGAAGGAACTGTTTGATCCTTTCTGCCTGCCTGAAAACACCACCACCTATTTTACACCTTGCTCATGACATAGGCATGAGAGGAAAGGTCTTTGAAATAAGAAAAAAAAAAACAATGTGGCCTCTGTTGGTTTATTTTTTTTTATCTATTTTGCCAAACCTTTGTTCCAATTCCTTTTGATGAGAAAATCATCCAAACTAAGAAATGAGAATAAACACATATCTTATGTTTACATTCCCAAAATAAGGGTGACACTGGATTTATTTTTTGTCAGGTTGTTTGGTTTCGGTCTGCCCTGACGATTTGTTCACCAGAGAGTCTACAGAGGCAGATCTGCTCTGCAGTACGAAGTGGAGTGAGTCCTACCCACCTTTCCCTCTTTGTGAGGGTGAAAAATAGCAAAATGAATGTTAGTCAACAACAATTCTGTTACTTAATACCTGGAGAATCCCAAAAATAGATGCAAACATGTTGTGAATGTATGGTTGAAAGTGTCACTTGCAGGACTGCATGTGTCTGAAAGTTTTGTTTACCAAAGGAATACAACTGTGTTGAAGAAAAATGGAAGATTTGCTGTTGTAAAAGAATTTTTTTCTGTATTTTAACATTACAAGTGACTTCAGAGGGTACTACCTCAATGGGATTTTGTACTTATATGTAAAAATGTTAACTACAGTTAATTGATGTAGTGCTGCCATTTATAATAAGGATTTTGATAGTATTTTTGATCTTTGTATAACATAATCTTATTTTCATTCTGTTGCATTTAACATGATGGAAGTGAATTTCCAGAAGCTACAAGCGTTGCTCACCAAAAGGTGATTATCTGTAAATAGTGATTATGCCCTCGCTTTTTAAAGATTAGATGTCAAATATTGGATTGAGAGTGTGCAAGAGTGGGTACTGAAAAAAAACCAATGCTGACAACAGGCACCACTTTTAACAGAGGTTTTGATGAAATGATTACGAGAAAAAGAGAAAAACACTGTTGAACTTTGTTATTTATATTTTACAAGACTTTACTGTATGCTGCTGTGCAGAATAACATGAATTCACTAGAGAAATAAAATGTATCAAATATTCAGAGCTATAACTTTGTGTTTTTGTGGCTTGTGTTCGACAGAGATTTTATTAAACACATACTGTACGTTGTGCGAAAGTCTCAGGTTACTCTTTTACTAACTGATTTTGCGGTATGCAAGCTAATTAAATCAAGCGAGAGAGATTAGAAACATAGAAACAAAGACGTGGCTTTGTGAGCCATATTTGGTGTTCCTGACAAATCTGTGTGCCATGTTCAACAGAGAAGAAACTTCACTTTATCTTTCTGGTCAAGCTCTGGCCGATCTGCTGCCCTCGCGTTTAGAAGACTCCTCTCAAGAAGACAAACACAGAGCTGCAGTTGTTCGTTGTTGTTTAGGGAGGTCTGCCCACACAGGAATGTCTTGGCTTATGCCTCTGTTCGGTCGGATCATGTTTTCACTGAAGTGGATTGAAAAGCTGGCCCTCCTGGCTTTCTCCGCCTGCCATCTGTGGAATGGCTGCAGCAGAATTATTATGGGGCTCAAAGGCAGACAGGAAACGTTGCTGCTGTTTTCTATGAACAAGTCAGATTTGTGCAGCTGTGAGAGCTCATGATTCAACAGCAACTTGCTACAAATATCCCACAAAGTAGAAGAATAATGAATGGAGAAATGCTGTCATTAGTTTATGAATAGCCTTGCTGTCTGCTCTCTCTCTCTGCACCAGCAAAACAACCCCTGTAATTGCTTCAGATTCTACTTTGCATATATTATGACACCACCGCATCGCCCTTACTTCTGTCTTCATGTGTTTCTCCAGCTGAGGCTGTGGCATTAAAAATGGATGACTAGTAAGTGCAACAGGGATTTATCTCTGTGAGAACATTGGTGAAAAAGCCTGGCAGGCTTACATTTCAGACAAACACAGTCATCTAACAGGTCGTATTCCCACCACGCCTTATCTTCCATTAGCCCTTCTGCAGACTGGGTCCGTATAATCAAGTTAAATGCACCATTTATGAGAAATGTATCTTTCATGATCCTGAGATCATGTCTTAGCTTTTCATGCAACGCATAATTTGTGTGCACAACAAATGCAATGGGTAGAGCAAAGCAGCTGAATATCTGCTTCTGACCATTAAACTATGGTTCTGAACTGGACTGGTGCTGGGACTCATCGTACCGCCGCCTTGGTGACAACCTGTTACTCCAATTGAGGACATTTTTCAGGGATAGAGTATCACAGCATGCCTACAACAACAGAAACAATGTTGAAAAAAAGAAAAAGGTAGCTGATGAAAATAATTATTTGTGATGCGTGAAAAGATTTACCTTTTTAATCCATTATAAGTATTCTAATGGAAAGTTGGAAAATGACTACAATTCCAAATCAACCATTTCCTTTCTCCAGATAAGCAGTTTCACAAAGTCAGTCATCAAATGTACAGATACATTAGACTATATACTCCAATAAATACACAAGCCTACCGTGCGTGCCTTTCTGCCAAACATGATCACAATCAGAAGGGTCTTATTGCCATATGTGCGAATCACAACTTTAGGAAATTGCTGCGGTACTATTGGTGCAAGAAAAAATAAGTGATGAGCAAAATCAGAATCAAGAAATAAGCACAATGAAATGATAATAATAAAGGGAATCAATAATTAGAGCAGCAACTAGCAGCAACTGCAGTCAGTAATGTTTATTTATTCACATTTTATTTTGACATTAGTTTGTTTTTCAGCTCGAGTTTTCAGTGTTTGTATCTCAATCAATCATCTGCTCAAAGCATGCACACCTCAAAGTGCAATACTCAGCTACACCAGTTGGTGACCTTAATGCGGCATCGGAATTTAAACAGATATCCGGTTTTTAACATAATCATAACAAATGAGAAAAAATAAACACACTTTACTGCAGCGGCTGCAGACAGGATTCTAGCTCTATTTATAAAAAATGAACAGTGAGGGAGTGGGTGAGAGAAGGAAAAGGAAATGGAGATCCAGCACCTTTTAGCCAATAGGGAAGTGAATCCCACACCACTGAGGGGATTGGATTTGCATCTTGATACCAGCAATACGATACCTTAACGATGTTGTCAAATCCTCCGCCGACACGATTCCATGTGATGATGATTTTCTTGATGATTTGACAATGATTTTGATTCGATACAATTCATGATGCGATTTGAAATGATTCAGCTCATTACAAAATAATTTACTAGCCCACATCTGGTTTCTAAACATCATCACAATTATTTTCCCCTCTCTCTTTATTCGAACAGGGGTGGTATGTTTTTGGTTAATCAATAAGTTCAACATTAAAAAAATGCCCTTCAGCAGTGATGTTTACATATGATGCATATCTTTATTACTACAACACTAATTTCTGTAAATAAAAGTGTTTTCAACCATGAGGTTGACTGTTAATCGTTACAATTACAAGGAATTGTTTTTAAATACCTCGCTTAAAGCTTCCGGTGCACAGATCAAATAAAACACTCAGAAGAATACCTGAGACTAAGAGTCTCAGTAAGAGTCTCACACTCGTGGAGTGTGTGGAGTCACACACTCCACGTGTGTGCAAATTGTCAACAGTTTGGGTTTTTTAGGAAAGTCAGGAAGCTCGTCTGTCAATATGGTCCGACAATGGTTGGTTAGGGTTAGGGATGCGATGTAGCCATCAGCTGTATCCGATGCACACTGAAGCTACTGGTAGAGTTGCACCGCTAACATCATGAACGAACCACAGGTTCAGATTGGTGAATTTCAGCACCAGCAAAGCCTCCGTCGTTCTTCTGTCTCTGAGATGCTAAATGATCCAACCATTTCAAAGGTCAAATCGTTTTTCAGGACATCAAATTGGTTCTCTTTCTTGACGTTCGTTTACAGAATGTGGAGGGACGTATCCCATGAGGCATCTCATTGATGCTCTTCAGAGAACTGAGGTTACGACTATAACCTAGTTTTCTGTCTCAAAGTCACTCAACAGATCCGAAAATGACAGATTTTGTAGTATTCCCCAGTCGGAGAGAGTCTGAGGTCTGAAAACATTATTCTTTCTGTCCCATTTTTTTCCCTTGAGACTTTTTAGAAGGAACTTTTGTTTGCACAGGTTCCAAAAGTTCACTTTTTTCAATGTTTTCTGAAGACTCCCCTGTTGAGGTAGAAATTCAATCTACAGCAGACACATTTTGAACAGCATGTTCATGTTGTAAAATCGGGTTAATCTTAATTTCAGAACCAGGTGAAGTTTCCAGTTCTGAGGGAGTTAAAACTTCAGAAATTATTTCATCAACAGTTGATTTCTGTCTCATGTTTTATGGTTTGTGCAAAGTTTCTTTAGGACCTATGGTTTCCATCTAAATTATAAATCCACAATTTCTATGTTTTCAGGTTCTGATGGTAAACCAGAAATGAGAATGGACTCAGAGGTGATGTTTTCTAAGAAACAGCACTCAGTTTGAGTGGAAATTTCTTGATGTTGTTTTGGATGAAAGCTATTTCGAATGATAAAGTAGAATTATTGAATAAAAACATACAAACCATACAAAGAGAAGATTATTTATTGGACAGGTCACCAGTTAATCACAGGCTGATGAAGTAGACACACACAAACTTATATAGAGCTGAGACAACTAACCCCTAATCGATCATCAGGACAAAGTAACAATAACACGACTGAGGGAAAAAGTCTATTTTAATAATATTCTTCTATTTCACTGACCCACAGTAAAACAGGTTGAAAAGCAAAAAAGTTACAAAGCAGCAGAATTTATTCATGGGTATCATCATTTCACAAACTGGACGTGCTGTAAAGATCCTCCTGTCGCCTAGCAACTCCTGGGATAAAATTGAACAGAAGCCGAGAGTAGAACCCATCCCACTGAGAGCGGTAAAGAGGGAACCGCCTCCACTCTTCATATTAGACGCCTCATTGGTTATTCGAATCAGGTTTTATTTTAAATTGGTAGAGAAAAATATGTATAAGATAAGTTTGCAGCACAGTGCCCCTAGTGGTGATAAAATCCATTACAATAACATACCTGTGGTGTGGCACCTTTTATCCACAGTTGCTAGCATGGAAAGATTCATTATGACAGCTCTGGTGTTAATGAACTCTCCTTCAAAATTGCTGCTCTGACCATCCGTTGGACTTTGCAATAATAACTCTGTCCCTCGGAGGGCAGATTACAGCTTTGATGCTGTAATTAAAATTTCACAAAGGATTTATATGAAATCCAAACCTGCAGCTATTTGAGTGAGGTGGACAGGTTATTAAGTTCCCTGCACAGCATGATCAGCTTTTTTCTTGGTGGCTGTTTCACTGGTGCATATGTACTGTCAGCTGAAATAATCATCAGCAAGGAGTACGATATGTACAGCAAACTACCATATTATCACTTGGCCAATGAACATTACAGGTGCTTTTGCTGCTTGCTTTAGCAACAACAAATCCATAGTCTGGCTTTATAACGGCCTTATGTTGGCGTTGACTAAAACAAGAAATAAAACATAACAGCAGACTTGTTTTATGTTTATATCTGAGTAATTCGCAAAAAACTAAGAATGAAAGTTCCACCAGTTGTGGTAAGAATGTTTTCATGCAGGTAGCAGTCCTGGCCGTTTGTGAAAGGGCATCCCAGGAAACAATAAATTGTTTATAAAATTTCCTATTAGCATTCTTTATTTTTAAGACTCTGCCTCATTCCATCATTGTCCTTGTCTTATTAATATGCTATGAGGCTCTATGCAGAGCGCATAACAAAATATTGAAGTTAAAATTTAAAAAAGAAAAACGTTTTATGTTTATCTGCAGGTGCTTCATCAGGATTCTGTTGACACTGCACCTGAAATAAGTTAAAACTTTTTTTTTCCATTTGAGGCGTAATGTGTTTTATTGTTGGACCACGTCTGGGTCAAGGGCTATTTTTACACCATCAACTGCATTTTGGTGCAGCTGGTTCTGTTGTCACACAGGAAGAAGCTTGCAAACTCTGCTGCAGCCTTCATGTGTGGAGTTTGCATGTTCTCTACTTGTGCTTTCTCCCTGGTACTCTGGTTTGGTCTGGTTTACTTTGGCACACTCCCAGTGGTCTACTGGTATGAGTGTCCATACTGGGAGATTTGGTTTCAAATCCTAGTTGGGTCATACCAAATACTATGAAAATGGGACCCAATGCCTCCCTGCTTGACACTCAGCTTTAAGGGGTTGGATTGGGGGTTAAACCACTAAAAGGTTCCTGCGTGCAGCCACTGATGCAGCACACTGATAGCTGAAAGTCCTCTAAGTGTCCTTGTGCAGACATTTTCATATTTGTTGCTTGTTTGAGTTTTGCTAGTCTGTTGATTCTTTAGTTGTCGACATGAACTCCTCATTTTTGTCTTGTCATGATTAATTAGGCATATTCATGTCCTATAAACGTAATGAACAAATCAATCAGCCCACTCTGACATGCATTAATAAGTGCATCACTCCTCTTTAAAACACTGATTAAAACAGAAATGTGTAATGATGACACATAATGTCGTTTAGCACACCTCTATGTCTTTTTTATTGAGACGAGTAAGGAATAATTATAGCAAGAATTTTAATTAAACTGTACCATCAAGTGACTTGGAGTGCTTCACCCAGATAAAAAAATAAATGAAAAACAGGTGATCATAAAAACGAATCTAAAACTCTGCATCATTCCAGTCATTCAACCTATTTCAATAATGTGAATCTGATGTTTAGAAATAAATTCAGACCACGTCATTGCTGTTAAGTATTTACTGATTAAGAAGTTTTACTGCTACACAGCTTCAGTCATTCATCTATATTCTATCCTTCCATTTTATTATAACATATTTTCAGTGTTAAAGGCTGCAAATAACTTACAGAGAATTCATTTGATGGCCAAAGCATTTCCCAGAATACACTTGCAATAAGGATGTTCCTGTCGCCTAGCAACACCTGGAGATAAAATTGGACAGCAGCCAAGCATGAAAGTCATTCCACTGAGCAAGGTATAAAGGATACCATCTTTAGCCTTTTCATTATGGCCCAGGGACAATTTGGTGCCACATATCCATCCCAAATTTGAAAAAGAATTGATGCGCCCATGTAATTTAGAAAGGGGTGGAAAAAGTGGAAGAGATGGATTCTGTGTGCTGTACAGTCTGACCTGTGTAAAAGGTGTGAGTTCAGCTTCAGTTCAGTGGTTTATCTTTATCGTTTATGTCACACTGAGCAGTAATCATGTTACAGCAGGCTGGAAAGGAAAACTGGATTAGCTCAGAATTTACCTCAAGAAAAACATTTCTCTAAAAAAACACAACAATATTGTTATATTATGCAGCATTAGTTTATTTTGTTTATTTTTGCTCAAAAAGACATAATGGAACTTCAGTATTTAAAAATTAATGAAAAAAATCTGCAAATCAATAACAATGGATTCAATAAAAAGTTTTCACTGTGAAATCCAAACCTTATTTATCAGTATTCACATCGGATTTTTCCAGCTAGTTTATAAAACTAATGTGAAGTAAGACTAATTTTACATATTACAATAAAAGTGGTAAAACTACAGTTTAGATTACTCAATATAGGAACAGACTTGTCCTTATGTCCTCATAGGTGATCTTTAGAGGGCAAACGTCACTATTTCAGCAAATCTTCTGACGCCTCTAGCAGGAATGAATGCCCTGTAAGTCGTTTTCTGTGAACTAAAAAGTCTGGTGCTCCTGTTTTGGGTAGTAGAAGTTAGTTGGATTATTGAGAGGCAGGAAATGGCTGGATTATGAGTCTTATGCTACCAATCATGATACACAATCATCTCACCTCTAATTGGCATAATTCCCACTGCCTCTGTTTGCCCTTCTTTCTTGGGTAATAAAATGCAACATTAAAGGTTTAACTCCACAATAAACACAAGCCTGAACATGGTCTGTCATGCTGTGGAGTTGCTAATGCTGATAGTTAGATTCTACTGGCCAAGATGTGGTCCACTCTCTCCTGGATGCTAGTTCAACAACAGCCTTTCCCGTTGTAAGCAAAGACGGGTGAGTCCATGAATGCTAATTCACATAGACCTGTGTGTTTTTTTTTTCTGATCTGAGGGTTTTACCGTTGATCTTCTTTCGGTGGCTAATGCAGGAGATAGGGGTAGAAGGCTATTTAGAGTTCAACACACATATGAAAGTTAGCGTGATGTATTTGTAAAAGAACAAGTTTTATACATTCCTCAGTGAACCACCGCTTCAAGTTCTAATCACATTTCTACTTTAAAAATTTTCAGCCTTATTAGATTGCAGAACCAGCATGTGAACATCTGTCCAGTGGTCATGTGCAGTTAGCTAGATTAAAGCCCGGAATGTGAAACCCAGAGGGATCTTCCTTCATCGATATCACCTTCTGCACATTTAAGACTTGTGGGTTTTCAGCCATTGCAGCCAGACTTGTAAAATGTGAACACAGAACCTCTGCAGATGGTTTCATACATCACTCAAATGATTGATGGAAAACATGCAGAAAAGGAGCAAATACAAACAACAACAAGAGCACCAGACATCTAGTCCTGTTTAATGCTCTGATCCCAGTGGACACCTACATGTTGCAGTATTGTAAATGTGTGTTGTTAATTTCTTAGGGTGTGAACAGCAAAAGCTGTAAACAGATATGTGAAGCAGTCTTTGTTTTCACATAATCAAACAGAGAATGAAAGCATTCCTAAATCTCTGAATTCTGTTGGACCAGAACACAAATCACGTAGAATATGTAGAAAAAGTGTTTTCAGTGTTTTACAAATTCAAAAAAGAAACCGCTTTACCTCTTTTTACTCTGACAGGAATTCAGATGAAAACCTCAGCTCAAACTCAAACAGCAACTATAAAATAATGCTCTTGTGAGTAGTTGCTGCTGTGTTACTTGGAGTGAAGATAAAGAAACAGCGCTGGTTCTTTCATGCACCTCAATTTGTCTTCATTCCCATCTACTTAACTCATGCAGACACAATGTTCGCTAAGGACGGCCAAAGGCTGTTTTGTGCGTGTCGCCGTTTTTCCACATTGATCATTGTTCAAGTGGTAAATTGATGTGTTTCTTCATCTTCTCTTATTTAATAATGCACTGACTTAAATCTGCCACAGGGTGAAGAGACATTGGTCCTCTCCTGCAAAAAACAACTGTAGGCTTCAGAGAAAATTGCAAAACAAACTTCTCTTTATGTAGAAATAAATAATAAATGACGTATATTTGATTAAAGTGTAAAGTGAACTGTTTTGCAGTAACAGCTGCTGCATTTCCCCACAATTATCTTTTATCCAGTGACAGGAAATCGAGCAGATAGATACAGTAATCTGGCTCTGTGGAACAATAATGACACCTGATACCAAGGTAGTGACACTGCTTTGAAGCATTGGATAAGTTTCAGCAAACCAAGTAAAAATAACAACGACAACAAAATGTTTTATTTGGGAAAATTTTCCAGTGGGCAGAATCACAAACATGCCATTCAACAGGCAGAAACCAAAAGTAGATCTAAAAGTTTATTCAGATAAAAAATGGAAGAAAAAAAAAGAACGAAGAAGATGCTGGCAAGAACTGAAACCGACTTCACTCATTTCAAACACGTGACAGGTGCTGCTAAGAAGTGGTTCATTCATGGCTGGGATCACAGCAACAGATCGGCCCAACCTTCCAGTCAACCCATAGCTTCTGCACACTTAATGTGTTTTTGTCAGTGGGAAAATTCCAGCGCTGCACTGGGTCCCATGTGGTTGTGGTTTGGGTAAGAGGCACAGTAATGTGTTTGTGACGCAAGAGGGAGGAAATTGCAGAAACTTCCTGCACAACTGTGTTTTTGTACCACTTCCAGGTGGACAAGTCTTCCAGTCTACAAGGAAAACAAGACCTCTACCAGTCACCCAGAGAGCAGGAGGAGGATGAAGCAACAGCGCTACCTTATGGCTGAAATTCTTGCTGCATCCTCAGTTCACTAGAAATAGGTGACTGGAGGAGAATACTAGCCTAGTAAACTAGACCAAATTCTTGCTTTGCAAAGTTTGTAATAATACATTTATTTAGTCTGGCTTGCCAGGCTAGGAGAATACTGCTCCGATCAGTGGTTGGCAGAGAAACAGAATCACAGTGTTCTGGACGTTGCCAATGGGAGATGTAAAAAGAAAGAAAGAAAACAATCTTTTATATAGCACCTCTCAAGATAAAAATCACAAGGCGCTTCAGAAAAACAAACAAAAATAAATATATATATATATATATATATATATATATATATATATATATATATATATATATATATATATATATATATATATATATATAATTAAGTATAAAAAGATTTAAAAAAAGAACTGGCATGAGAATCCATTGTGAGAGCTGTGTCAAAGGTCACACCAAGATTCCTGACAGAAGGTTTGGTGTGGGAAGCAAGCTGACCAAGAGAGTCTCTGACTTTGGGAACCAGCTTGTCTGGGGCACAGATGAGGATCTCAGTCTTATCTTCATTCAGCTGTAGAAAGCTCCCAGCCATCCAGGTTTTAATAGAGTCTAAGCAGGAGTGTAACAGCTGCAGCTTAGACATCTCATGGGGCTTAAAGGAGATGTACAGTTGGATGTCATCTGCATAAAGATGGTAGGAGATTCCTTTGAAGGAGCTCAGGATGTGCTGAAGAGAAAGCAGATAGAGGAGGAAGAGTAGAGGCCCCAGCACAGAACCTTGTGGGACACCATGAGTGAGGGATGTGGTGGAGGACCTAAACTTGGAGACGGCCACAGAGAAGGAGCTCTCAGACAGATAAGAGGAGAACCACTCCAGAGCAGATCCTGATAGAACTACCCAGTCTCTCAGCCTCTCCAGTAGCAGGTGATGGTCAACAGTGTCAAAGGCTGCAGTCAGGTCCAGTAGAGCTAAAACAGAACAGTCCCCTGCATCACTGTGAGTCAGAAGGTCATTAGAGACCCTAAGAAGAGCTGTTTCAGTAGAATGAGCTCTACGAAAACCTGACTGGAAGCTATCATAGATGTTATGTTCATCAAGAGCAGCTGTGAGTTGTTTAGCCACAACCTTTTCCAAGATCTTGGAGATGAACGGAAGTTTAGAGATGGGTCTGAAGCTGCTATGGAGAGAGGGGTCAAGACTCGGTTTTTTAAGAAGCGGGTGGATTACATCGTTCTTAAAGTAAGCAGGGACCTGACCAGAGACCAGAGAAGCATTAATTATAGAGAGCACGCTGGGACCGATGGACTGAAAAGCACTTTTAAACAAAGATGAGGGTAAGATGTCGAGGGGGCTTGCAGAGGTCTTCATAGTTAACTAGTTTGGTTAACTCAGGCAAAGAAACAGGAGCAAAGCTATCTAGGATGATGGGCCTGGTTGGAGTCGGGAGAGGCGGCGATAAGACTGAAGGAGAGATGCTAGATCTAACCTTATTGACTTTGTCCACAAAGAAAGACAGAAAGTTCTCTCAGTCTGTAACAGAGTGGATGGAGGCTGTAGGAGAGGCAGGAGAGACAATATGTGTGGGGGATTTAAATCTAGGAATTCTGCTTCTTTGAATTCTGCTGAAACTGCCCAATTGTTACAGTGTTGGTGTGAAAAAGTTATGAAATGGTGCGATTGCTAATGTAATAAACATGATGCAATAAAAATGATGAGAAAAATACTTTCAGGTGGACTTCAGCTCAAAATTTGCCACTCTGGCGCCATCTAGTGTTAAAGTACTTACAATGAAAGTGAACATCAGTTAATGCCATTAAAATATGCCAGTTACTCCATAAAAAAAACAGACACAACTGTTTGACATTACTGCAGTTTAATTTTGTGTACCCTGTTACTGTAACGCATTTCTTTTCCTCCTGCTTTTTGTTTACTTGTTGACGTTGCCTCTGATGTTATAATCCAAACAATGGATGAGGATGAATCCTTCATCATTGCTCTTTTTGAATGATGTTTCCAGAAAATAAACATAAATATAACGTTGGACAAACAAACAATAAAAAAAACAATATATTTTCTAAGGTTTGCTGATTCTGTTGATGAGATGTGTCTGGGTGGTATGTTTAGAACCAAAACATGAGTGTCCTCCTATGAGAATGGCTCAGTACAATATTTAATTAAACCAGGTGCCATATTGATTCTGTGAACCTGTACTGGAAAACTAAATATGCTGAATAAACACAATATGTTTGGTAATATAAAGTTTTACTGCATTTTACTGCATTGCAAGTTTCTTCTTTAATTCAAACCAAACATAATCACAGCAGCAGATAATATCTGTTATGTGGAGAACAAAATCTATTGCTGTGAAACTGATGTAGTACAATACATCAAATTATTGCACATACAGCAATTTACAGAATTACAGCTTACCATTGGCCATGCATTTCCTGAAAAAAGATTTTTTTTTTATTGTGGCTTTTGGATTGCATGACACACACAAATAAATGAGTTACAAATATTAATCAAACAGTTTTTAAAATCCCAAATCTCCACCAACGCTGAAGTCAACATTACAAAAACTCACCCAAGAGTTTACTGAAATTATCGTCTGCTTTGATACGATTATGCTGCTCGGTTTAAATTTTAAACTCAAACTGTAATTCAGATTTATGCCACAGGGTGGCAGACCAATCTTTCATTAAGGATTTTCAAGAAGAAAAAAAATGAACACACACACACACACACACACACACACACACACACACACACACACACACACACACACACACACACACACACACACACACACACACACACACACAATGAATCAACAACAGTAAGTTAAATAGTAGAGAAAATAAAACATGTTTTAATTGAAATAAATAAGGAAATATATAGACTGAGAAAATGAATGTAAACAAATGTATTAAAACAAACACTGTAAATCATAAATAAGAAAAAATAAAATCCACCATTTCTTTTTCCACAAAACCTTTACAATGTATAGAATGGTGAAAACTATTAGCAGACGTAGAAAGAAAGAAAAATAAACAACTACATTTATTTTCTTGCAATCAATCATGATCAGTTTATAATTTAAGTTTACTTGGATGATGATGTGCCACATTCTTGCTAATGAAACTGCCTGATAGCATGTAGCATGAATGCTGGCTACGCAACAGTATTAAGTAAATGTTTTACTGTCGAAATCTTTTGAAATTATTAGCTTGTTGGTTTTGGTGTAAAACGTAACAAATCAGGAACCAAATGAACTGTTTTTCAATCTTTGAGTCTGTTTATTAAGGCAACTTAGGGCTGCTAAACATGCTAAATAAAATGAGCAATATCACGTTAAAATGATCTAATTTTGACTTTTGAAAAATATACAATGTTCTAACAATATACATGCATATGTTTGTACAATATTGTACAAATCTCTTTTATAACAACTGACAAGCTGTATTTGTGCTTTTCATCAGGTGTAAGCCAAAATCATTACAATTATAATAAATAAAAGGCTTAAAGTATCTGGTTTTGCATATAATGAGACTATCTCATGCATTAGTTTCACCTTTTAGGTTCAATTACTGACATAAATGAACTTTCACACCATATTCCAGTTTTTCAAGTTTTATCTGAATCTGCATGTTACTTTCACAACATGGGAAAATCACTCCTGATTTCTTATAGTTGTAGATGTGCTAGTGCATAGTAAATAAGAGTTGTAACATAATGGATCGTATCTCTGAAAAAAAAAAAAAATCCGAAAGTGTCTTTGTAAAAAACACACATTTTCTAATGCCTTTAAAAAAATCTGTTCTTCTCATTTTAACTTCTCAAACTTAACTCAACTCGACCTGCAGGATCCAAATCATTTCTAAAGGAATTCAGCCATTCACAGAATAATGTCCGCCTACTTTAAAATAAAAGTGCTTCATTATAGCACCTCTCCAACATACACACACAAACACCCATCACTGAATGTCAATGCAATATGGTCACAGCCTGGCCAGGGGTGGAGACTGACTTGTTTCCAAACACCTAATTCAATTTGTCATCACCATTCATGGAGGCTCAAGTGGTCTAATTTGTGTTAATGAGGGGTAATAAAGTCATAGCCCCCTGTATTACTGCCAGGGGGGTGTAAGTGGGTGTGTGTTAAAGGAAAGTGTGTGTATAAGGATGGAGGTTGGAAGTATGGGATTGGTTTCCAGCGGACTGCATGGCGTGCCGTCCATCAGGACACTGTCACCCCCATCCATTCTCTCTATTGTACCCCTAATTAGATTGCCTTTGTTGGGTTAATGCTGCTGCCATCTGGTCGGCTGTCCAAGGGTGTCAATTGCTAGGTTGAGGTGTGTGGGGCTCAGGGGACACCCAAAAGCAAGGGTTTGGATAGTGGGAAGATTCTCCTCCTCTCCTCATTCAAAACCTCTGGATGAAGCGTTTTCCCCCCATTTGGCCAACACCACAAGGACTCTTTCACACATGAAGGAATTAGTGAAAGATTGATGTCTTCTTTCTTCTATCAGTCTGATGGGGCGTAGCGGCTCAGCCATCATATTGTGTACCTCACACAGACTGCACGGGTGGAGGCTTCAGCGGGCAAACCCAATATCAGTCTGAGAGGCTACGAGCTGGTGGTCCGTAGGTTAGAGCTGGTTAAAACGCTGCTCACAGCAGACGTCTGTCCGCACAAACGAGCAGGTTGGAAGTAAAATACTGATGAGGACATGTTAACTGATTAAGTCTTACAGATGCTCATTATTAACAAAATAAAATGTTGAATACTTATTTTTTATTTTCTTACTTTTTTTTTTTTTTGCTTGTTATGTTTTTATAAGCAAGCATTAGAACTTATTTCTGTTTGTGGCTATTGTACACTGTACAACTACAAAAATGTTATTTTTCTTAATAATTTGCTCATTATTATTATTACTATTACTATTATTATTATTATTATTATTATTATTATTATTATTATTTGTAGTAATACAATTATCATTATAATTTAGAGCAAAATCATCAGTTCATTTTGCTTCAGTTCAAAAACAGTCCTTCCCAAATGGAAATTTGCATGTATTAGCATCTTAGTGTAATCATAACTTTTATTTCAAAAATGTTTTTAAAAGATGACAGACATTCTAGATTGAAAGGCAAAAATAGGTTTAGAGGTTTTATTCATCCCTCTATCCTGACCCAAATGTTCGTGATGTATATTGTTTGGTGAGTTTAGGAAGAAATAGTAAAGTAACTAACAGTAAATATGTTTATTTCCTAGAACTTTATAGCTTGTGTTGATACTCATGAAGTTAATCTTAATTTTTCCCAAATTGTAGTTTACATTAGTGGCCCCATATCATGATACAACCACCACCTATCTGGCTTAACAACAGGTGCAGTGGTTTAAATACCTCGCATGTGTTGCTCAAGATGGTCATTTACTGTACTTGCCAAATCATACAAGAAATGTCCTTTCAGAGTATTAGATGTTTTTCATGTTTTCACTTGACACTGAACTTTGGCCTAAATGTGTCGATTTTGTATTTATTTTGTACTGATGCCTCTCAGTCAAGATGCTGTAAAGGCTGTGTCCATATTCAGAGGCAGCATCATTGCAAGGCCCTACCCAGCTAGGCTAGGTCCTATGTCGAACACAAAGTCCAGAAGTGAGTGGCTGTAAATTTGAACAGTCTAGCCATCGAATGTATTTTTGGATACGCTGACAGAAGTGAGGCTGCTGCACAATTGGCACCACTGGTCCCTCTGACCACTATGAGCAGGCAAGGAGGGTGAAGTGTCTTGTCCAAGAACAGAACGACTGACGTGGATGGATCCTGCGTTTGAACACACAACTCAACAGTTACAGGACAAACTCCTAACCCCTGATCCACCATCACCTTAACTCCTAATGTATCTACTCAACCGTGCTTCCAGCTGTCATCAAATAAGAAATATGGCTTACCTGAAGAAGGAATTTAAGCTAAAGACATCCTGGAATAACAACAACAACAACAACAACAACAACAATAATAATAATAATAATAATAATAATCTCATGAAAATAATGCCTGAAAATACTAAGATCACAGGAAAAAACATTTTAAATTTCTTTTATTATGGCACAAAATAAAGGGTTGCAAAATATATAAAAGCACTTACAGTAAACATGAGGTAAGAAACACAGAGGCTGGACAAGTTAAATGCATTTTGATTAAAGGGAAAGCATTATTTTAAAACTTTCCAGGAGCAAAAAAAAAAAAAAAGAACTCTAAAGTACGATTTAGGCAGTGATAAAGATACAGACTAGCTTCCCTGAGGTTATTTGTGTTCGGCTAAACAGAGAAGTAACAAAAAACAACAAAAACAACAACAGATAGATGATAAGACTCGCAACCCTATTCCCATCTTGAAGAAAGAGTGTTTGTTTTGTTAATAGTGTTTGTTAGGGATCATCCTGGTGAAAAAATGTGTGTGTGTGTGTGTGTGTGTGTGTGTGTGTGTGTGTGTGTGTGTGTGTGTGTGTGTGTGTGTGTTTGTGTGTGTGTGTGAGAGAGAGGGTGGGGGTGTTGTTGTTGAGATCCTGTTGTCCCAAGTCGTTGTGTCTCATTCTCTCAAGCGGAGAGCACAACCCTTACATGACCCTGAGCAGTTGGCTGACTGTGCCTCCTTCACGCCTCTTTCATCCCAACCAGAAAAGCATCGTCCATCTGCCCTCCGACAGGCCGGGAAGCACGCTGCTGTGTGTTTGCAGAGACAAAGTGATGTTAACATGCAGACAAGGATCCTGGTGAGAAAGCAGAGAGACTTAAGTGCTGTTACGTTTGTCTTAAGTACTAAAACCAACATGTTTAACAGTGATCAAATCCACAGAAATTTGAATTTTCAATTGACAGGCCAGTTAGTGATGTTGGTAAATCAGAAAGAGGAAACTGATAATCTAAACAAAAAGGGATTAATCTTCTTTGAAGAAGAGTCTAACTTAGTATGGCTCATGCTAGAGAAAACCTACCACACATGCCCACAGAAAGCATCTATGCGTATCCAACATACATCATTTCACTTTACACTACAAGAAAGACATATTGAAACATCTTTCTAACTCACCCAGGAGACGGGAAACCACCCAAAAGTTCCCGAGCGCAGCCACTGCTGCAGCTCGCCGCTCCCCACAGGCATGGGTCAAATGCGGAGATGTGTGATGATGACATATGGGACTTTAACTTTCAAACCTGCTTCACAAACTCCGAGTTCAATTCCTGCCCTTTTCACACCAAAACAGAGTTCTTTAGTAAGTAAAAAATATATAAAATAAAAATGAAGAATAGGCTAAAGCTCCAAAGAGCAATCAGCTTTGAAATGTATTATTTTAGCTGTGAAAGTTTTTCTTGGAATAATCAACTATGCATAACTTCAGAGCAGTTTGGGCCGAGGACTGCTAATCCTGAAAGTCAAACTTCATTAGAGCTTATGATTTATCTCCCGGCATCCAGTCAAGTTTCTTTTTTCTTCTCTTGTTTTTCTCTTCCAGCCACATGTTGAGTACACCCTTCGTGTAATGGACTTATTAAAAGCTAGGTTTCCAAGTGTGCCGGCTCGTGTCTCTAACAGCAAAATTAGGTCTGAATGAAATCAGAGACGATTAAGGAACTCATTAGTCCTTGTCATGTTTCTTTTCGTGATAAAATAAACATGGCTGTTGATAATCACAACCATCAGAGCAGCAATCACACTAACATTTCAGTTTCACTCAACGAGTACATGGACCTTGCCCTGCCTTGGCAATATTACGGAGCCTTTAAAGCAACACAGGTGCAACTTAAATTCTTTAAAAATATGTCCACAAATATATGCAAATTACTTCCTTTCTTAAGGTTGGTTTATGCTTGACGCGGCCGCGAGGTTCGCGCGACAAAATTGCGTCATTTTAACAACCACGCCCCTCCACCGCATCTCCACACGGCCCAAAATTTCCGCAACGCGCACCTAGGAAAATTTCTAACCACGCGGACGGTCGGACGCGGAAAAACATGGCGGACCGGCAAGAACTAGTATGGCAGAGGTTCGTAAATACAGACGTTTGTATGATTCAGCTCTCAGAGATCACCGTGATCAACGTGTTAATAATTCTTGGAGAGAAATAGCTCGCACTGTCGGAAAAGACGAGGACGCTGTTAAAAATGCTGAAATGCCATGTTGTAAACAGTAATTTCTACTTCTACTATGGTGTAGTGTTGGGTGCTTGCCGTAGAGCTCCATGCTGCCCCGTTCAGTTTGGGAGAATATTGGCTCACCGCAGAGACGAGCCGCACGAACCATAAACTCTGTGAGTTGTGAAGCGCGTTCCATCCGTGAGCCGCATCACCAAGCAGAAAGTGAATGCGTCAAGCATAAACCAAGCTTTAGTGGACAAACACATGTTGGAATTAAAAAGACTTTGACTGGCGTTACTGAAAGTAGTTTGGCTGTACCATGTAAAAGTGTTGTATTGTGCTATGAAAAAAACATAGCTCTTGACCCCCCCCTCAACAGAAACAGTTAAAACTGCTAATTATTGGACAATTTTACCACTTGTGGTTCTCATAATATCACAAAACATTTAATTGGTTCTTTGACTTGAACTTATGGTCAAGAATTGAACCAAATTATAGAAATATGACACATACTCTATTTTAAATACATGGTTTTGTGATTTAATAGAAATTTATTTTATACTTTTTAGTTTTGAAAGGTTTCTTTGAAATGGGTTGGCAACCAGAGAGGGGATTGTAAAAACAAGTCACTTCCCACCCAGACCGCTACCTCAGCTGCCACCATAAAAAGAGTAAATACTGAATCTGCTGCCATCGGACTGTTGCACACCTTGCTCTAGTTGCACCTCAGCACTATTATTTAATGAACTGACAATAAAATACTCTTTGCTTTGATTTGAGAAGGGTCAATGCAAACAAACTGAGATATCATTTAGATACTTTTGTGATTAAAGTGCACTAATAACATTTGCACAACTGTCACAACCTACTATATGTTACATGCTCCTAGTGACCAGATCATAAGGCACGTTTTAAGAGTATGTATCAATTCAGTCTTTCCAGCTGCACTTTTCTGGCAGTTTTGTTTCTCCAACTAGTCACCAACAGCTGCAACCTAGTGAGCTACTGAGTTGAAGTTTACAGATAATAGCTTCACAACTGCACTATTCATCAAGCTTTCATTGTACCAAAGAAGTAGAACACTTTATTTTCTTTCGTGAGATATGTAATCACATTTAAATACATTTGAAAACTTAAAGGTGCAATGTGTAAAAAAGAAGTAAGAGTGACATCCTGTGGTCAATTTTGGCTACAGCAGGCCTTTCTAAGTAAAAAGTAACTTTTTCACTGCTTCACTCCGTGAGTTTCATGGTTGTTGCCAGTTGCAGATCAGCGCCAGGAGATTCTAGATGACAAGTGAAGATGAGTCATATACAGTAAGTTGACACAGGGTTACCAGCTGTCACTTCTTTAATGTTGAACACACGCATCTGACTTCCTTCCCATGCTCACACGCCACATCTCCAGTTTCTTACGCTGAAAAAGCAATCACCGTCCCCTCGCTTAGACGAACAGCGGACGACACAAGTCCTTGGAGCTTTTTGTCTGCTGGTGTCGAATCGCAATAGTTGGCGCTGCAGTTTTAGCTTGGCGCTGACTCGGCAACCTTGCTTGCTCACTGATTGTAAACAGAAAGTGCACCCTCTTTAGCTTTTATGAAGGAAAAAAACTGGCAACCCCCCAAGCCTGCCGAAATTAAATTTGTAATGTTACGTTCTTTCCAACGTGAGACATTAGACTGTTTTGGGATTTTTTACAGTAGAATGCTTACAGATTGCGTCTTTAAATTTAAATGTTTATTCAGAGTAACACACGTTTCATTAATTTATAAACTGATTGGAGTATGAACTGAGCACAGTCACTCTGACAATACATACATGCTTTATGTGAGGGGAAATCATTCAACAGGCAGATGTTGCTGTACAGATATAAAAATCTGGTCATCCATTAATTCATCCATCTGTCCATCTTTCCTTTGTTTTGTACCCATGTCATCATGTTCAGAAGACATCAGTTACACATTTTATGTTGTTTTAATGGGTCCACATGCATTAGTTTCATCAATTACTTATTTATTTTTGAGCACTTTTGATTTAACTTTAATTCTCCCATTTAAACAAACACAGAAACCATACATAATTTATATTTGTTATTTTTTTCTCTTTCTTTACTTATTTACAGTCACAGACTGATTGAAGAAAGTTTTTCCTTTCTCCCCAAGGACACTTTATATGTGCTTTGAGATCAAACAGCTAACTCTGTTTGAAGGGGGATCATGCAAACCACTGGGCTGCAAAAAGTTAAATCACAAATCATAACTTTTAAAAAAGTAGGACAATGCAAGGTGGAGAAAAATATAAAGAACTGCAAAAAATGGCCCTGGGATCAGGTGTGGAACTGGAGAAAGTTTGTGTAAAAGAATGAAACCGTTATCTATCCTAGTTGTTTTTTGTTCTTAGTATTTGTTTTGAAGAATCAGCAATGCCAAAGTATCCATATGGTCACATATCTACTCATAAAAGTAAAAAATGTAATGGGCATTAGGTTCACAAAGAGTTTTAAAATTAAATAGAATATTTTACATAATATCTGTTTAAATGTGTTTATTTTTAAATTCTTTAGTGGAAATAATTTAAACCTGTGGTTTTTCAGATAGAAACCTCTTAAGAAAAGACTAACAATGAGGAATGAAAATTATCTTGGGAAAATTACCCAATTTTATTCAGATTAACAGTCTGTGGCCAGAGAATCACAGCTGTCATTGCACACCACCACCACCAGGTGGGTAACTACTACACAGATAGTCAAGAATGACACACACACACACACACACACACACACACACACACACACACACACACACACACACACACACACACACACACACACACACACACACACACACACACACACACACACACACACACACACACACACCTTATCTACAGCCCTTTCTGCTCTTGCACCGTTTGCAGGGTTAAAATAAACGCTACAGCTGAACCATATTGCGCCCTCCCTCCTCTTACCATATCCTTTATTCACAGGCGCGTAATTGGTAGTCAATTGGAGCTCCCCCTTTGCCTATTGTGGGCAAATTTTGCTCTGACAGAGTGCGGAAGATTAATGGCTACAAGCAGCCAAGGGAGGCTCGCCTCAGCAAGCATGAGCGCCCTAAATTCATTACACCAATTTCCCCCTGTCTTGCGCTCCCCTTCTTCCACCCACAAGAGAGAAAAAGGGGGGAAACAAGTATGAAAGGGATAAAAGCAAAATAGTCACATGGTGAAAGATGGAGAGAGTTGAAGAAACAAAGGATTAAAAGGTAATGTTTTTCAGAGGTCACACACAGACAGTCTGGCACTGAAGCATCAAAAGAGGGGACTGATTTGTGTTGGAGTAGGCTGCCGTCTGTTTAAATGTCAGCCTCCATTCACTGATGGGAGTATTTACAGACCGGCAAGGCAACAACCTCCCCTTCAACAGACACACACGCGCACACACACACACACACACACACACACACACACACACACACACACACACACACACACGCACACGCACACGCACACGCGCACGCACACACACACACACACACACACACACACGCACACGCACGTGCACGCGCACGCACACACACACACACACACACACACACACACACACACACACCTTTTTCTTTCCATGTATTCTCATTTTCTTTCTTTTACAGAAATTTAATTTATTTAATTTATTTATTTATAAAGCACCTTATTGCCACCAGCCAAGGCTGCCCAAAGTGCAGTGCATGCTAAAATTATAGATCATATACATTAAAATTAGAAACAACAGTAAAACCACACTAAAAAATGGATGTCATAAACAAAAAACACTAAAACAATGAGATCAAAATGCACATCATGCCTAAAAACGATAAAAAAATAATAAAAAACATTCCAAGAATGTTACCAGATAAATAACAATAAAACAATGAAATTTATATCAGCAAATAAACACATACACTTTCACGACTTTCCTATTTAAAAAAAGAGCATTTATACAGATCACTTCATGTACAATTATTGTTTTACTAATAAAATTAAATCCTAAATGTCTTCATTTTCATTTCAGTTGCATGGCCAACATTTATTAGATTCCTAAATGCCTGCTGAGATGAAAAGAACAGCGAATGCTACAACCAAGCACGTCACAAGCTTCCATGGCACATTTAGATCTTTGTCATTAGCCATGGATCCGCTGGCTCTAAAGCTGGGCTGGCTTGGATGAGCAGGAAACTCCTTGAACTTGGGAATGATAAGGTTGACCCGTCCCCTTTTACTCGGGCCAGCCTGTAATTGCAATGATTTATTTCTCCTGTCAAAGCCGAACAGAATACCCTCCAGCCCCTCTCTTCATTCCTTTGCCTTCCTCAGCCTTTCCCCAGTGTCTGCAGTGTTCTCTTTCCAGTTAATCCCAAATAAAAGCAAGCTTTTTCTGTAGGGTTAGGAGCTCATATGTGTCTCCTAATTTATACATTTCTCTATGTCCATGTGTCCACACCGTGCCAGTGTGTTTGCAGCTTTCTGGCCTTGACAACTTATCAACAGGGCCATGTGCTTGAGTGTCAGATGCTTGATGCCCCCAGCAATGGCACCAAGCCCCAAGGACTCCCACAGACCAATGGCTGCCAGGAGTCCAGCTAGGGCCATCTCCTAGTGCCTCACAATGAACCTGTCTGTCACTTGTCATCATCCCCCCTCCTTTCTGTCCTGCTTCACCAAGCCAAGAATCCCCAACCAGCTCATGTTTTTGACGCTTTCTGTCTGGTGCAGGAACTTCAAATAGTTGGAGCTCAAGGAGGTATTTCATTGTATAACCCCAGGAAGCTAAAACAACAAACATCCGTACCTGTGGCAGGCTGAGAAGAACAGGGATTTCTTTAGCTCAAATCTGCAGAAACAGTGCTTACTTAACGTGAAAGATAACTCAGTATTAAGAAGATATATATAGATGTGGACAAAAGTGTTGGTACCCTTCAGTCAATGAAAGAAAAACCCACAATGGTCACAGAAATAACTTGAATCTGACAAAAGTAATAATGAGTAACAAGTCCATTAAATTTGATCAGTGAAAGTCAAACATTGCTTTTACACCATGTTTCAACTGGGGGTATTAAAAAAATAAACTCATGGAACAGGCCTGGGCAAAATGCTGGTATCTCTTTTTGTGGCACAACCTCTTGAGACAATCAAACAATTCCTGTTACTGTTATTGGGAGTTCTGCACTGCTCAGCAGGTATTTTGACCCACACCTTAAATCGCTTTAGAAATAGTAAATGGTAAATGGCCTGTATTTGTATAGCGCCTTCTTAGAGTTCTATGCAATGAAATGCAATGTCTAACTTTGATTGGTTAAATTTCATAGAATTTTTTACTTATTAGCATTTTTGTCAGATTCAAGTTATATGACCATTATGGGCTTTTCTTTCATTCACTGAAGGTTACCAACAATTGTGTCCACATCTGTAGATATGCATTTTTTCACTTGCCCTGGCCTTCAAAGCCTTGGGCAGATTACCATGGAGAACGTTTAATTTACGAACCCTTTCTGGCTCACAGTTTCCACCCAGCACCTGTTCAAAACATGCACTGAGCACCATTTTCATGCTGAGACCCTGTTGTACAAAGCAAAGTAACAGTGGAAGTGGGAGCACAGGTCAGAGATAAAAAAAAATCTATACCATTATTTTATTTTATTCCTTTTTCCACTTGTGCAAAAAAGACAGGATTTTAGGGGGTTGCAGGCTTCGAAGGCCACATCCAGGCCACCCAATAAATCAGTAAAGGCGAGATAGATTCATTGATAGGAGAACATCATAAAAGCCTCTGTTGTCATAATGAAGACAAGGTGTGCAGACAGGTTTCTACGCAGCTCTCTCAAAATGGAATCCAAGCAACTTTGCAGGGTTCCACTTAGCACCAATCTTCTCAAAGACTTGGAATCAGAAAACCATCCAAATGTTTTTCATTACTGTTGGAGTTCACTGGAGTTGGGATCCATGGGTGATTTGGAGATGGCCAGGGGTGTGGGTTATGAGGTTTATTGAGAGAGATAGGGCCAAAAAGCCATGGGTGCAATGGGTAACAGCAACCGATCATAAAGATGTCACAAGAAAACTTCAGGAGACACAAAGTCTCAATTTTAGCCAAGGTGCTGGCATCCAGATGTGAACACACTGAGCAGCAACTGGAAGACCACTTGCCCTGTCCTTCATGCCAAATCTAAAACTAACAAGCAGAACCCCAAAGTTCTTTTGAAGTGCGTGCCAAGAGGTGTCCCAAACCTTAACGATGCATAATTTATTGCAATTCTGTCGAGTTACGAGGTCAAAGTTTGTCAGGTAAAAAAAGAAAAAAAAATTCTCTTCATTCTTCCTTTTGCGAAGTGCCTTTGGCTTAGTTTTATTCCTCCTATTATCTTCGTTCCCTGCACCTGCTTAACACGTTGACTTTTTTATGACCTTTGTCAAGCTGCTGTTAAGTGTTTTATGTTACTGTCACCAGCTGAGAAAAGATGGTTTGCATGTGATGATGAGGCCAGTTGGACTAATTTCTCAGTTTTCAGAAACCTTCTTCCTAAATTTAAATCTATATTTTGTTATTTGAAAAGGATGGAATGTTCCCTCCCAGTACCGCTTACTCGAGATGAGGTAGTAGGATCAAGCAAGAGATAGATCAAAGAATCAGCTTTGGAAGCAACACATAGTTCTGTCAAAAAAATAACATTTTTGTTTATCGGTAACCCTGAGTTTCATCTTTTTCTGTGGTCGTAAAATTAGCACAGAGAAGTTAAAGGCGACATTCTAGAGTGATGGACTTAGGAAGTGATGGAACTGAACATTCTTGGTAGGGTGGTCAAGCTGAGCCATCTGGGGGTATCAAGTAGAGGGGCTGCTCCTCCAAATCAAGATGAGGCTATTCAAGCATCGTGACCAAATCCCTCTGAAGGCTTTCTAATCATGTTCTAATAGAGATTTTGGCACAGACCAAGAACTCACTGAAAACAGCATGTGCATTTTTTGGTCTGACAATGCCTTGGGGTCCATCAGGAGGAACTGGAGGGTGTCACAAAGGGGGAAAATGTCTGGACTTTCCTCTCAGATCCATTATTTATTCAACCCCAAATGCAGCCGAGCAGAAAAAGATGGATGGAAACTAATATCAGTATTTGGACAGGCTCAAACAGTTTATTAAAAGAGACATATCACATTTTTTAAATCAAAGACCAAGTTCATTGAGAAAATTATGTTACTTGATATTTTTTTAAATGTGATTGTTATTTTTTGATATGATCGGTCACTCTGTAGGCTGAATGTGAAAAAAGTCTTCTACCCCGTCTCCTGCATAGCTTCTGATAGAAAATAGATGGTAAAACGCTCAAATTAAAAAAAGCCTGACAGATCTACATCACACTGTAAATTTGCATCATGGACTCACGTCACTCACCCATCTTGACTCACGACGAGGAAGGTTGTTGTTGATTTAACGTCCTGGAGAGAGCAGAGCGCATCTTGGCTAGTAGAAGCTAACCATTAGCATTAGCAACTCCACAACATTGCACAACTCCTTATAATGCCTACTTCAGGTGAGAGATTGTCTTTTAAAATAATCACAATAAAACATTCAGGATATTGAAATCACATTCAAGATGTAAATCAGGCACCACTAGGACAACCTGATCACAGAAAATACTGCAGCAGATTTTTCTTAAGCATATTTTCAACTGGAAACCAGATATTCCTGCTGGTGGGGTTCCCTAGACTTTTGTTGAGGCAAGTGAACAGCTTAAATATTTAAGAGCGACAAAATGTGAGCTAATTTGAAATCATAAACAATAAATTTACTCAGTTGTGTTTAAAGCCTATTCACTGCTGCCAAGTGAAGCTTTAAAGGCACAGTCGTGTGCAAAACAAACAGAATGATGTAAACAGAGAGAAGAAGAAGAAGAAGACGTAAACAATTCTAAGAAATCCTCTGTCTAGGATTTTTACTACTCTGACGAATTGTCCCACTGCTGCTTGAGCAAAGACAGCAGCAATGAATGCTTTGAATCTGAGGTCCTAGGCGGCAGGGAGGACTTTAAATGAATTTAAGAATCTTGTTATCAAGTCTCAAAGTCTATATAAACCCACTTTAAGTAAAACTCCTATATGTCCTCACTCAGCTGTTATGGATAAAACCCAAATTAACCTCGAGCACTGGTCCTAGTGATGTGAACAAAGACGTGCTTGAATAGGGCTTCAGTTCTCTTCCAAAACACAAGGAGTCACTACTGAGAAACAATTGCCACAATACAGCAGGCATGACTTGGGTCATACAGGAAATGAGGTCCCTACAGATACCAACTTACTGTAATTTTTCATAAAGATTTTGTTACATTTGTAGAAACATATATGTTTTTATTGTTTTTGCTAACACCTAAAAAACTGAAAAGGATAGTTTCACTCCACCAGAGAAGGTTGAAGTAGGATTCCTTCAATAAATGTGTTTTCATTTTTTTCCTGCTTCTTTTGTCTTTTTTTTGTGTGCCAACTACAGATACTGCTGTTTATGCATGCCAGGTTAGGAGTAGAAAGATTGAAATTCTAATGAATCCTGAGCTTTTAGGTATCTTTCAGGCAACAATCTTCACTTTACACAGGAGGATGTGCTGCAGGTACAGGCCTGTAAATGGTAAAAAGTGGCCTGTGTATAGTGTCTTCTAGAGTCCTAGAGCCCCCAAAGGCACTTTATAACACAATCAGGCCATGCACACACACACACACACACACACACACACACACACACACACACACACACACACACACACACACACACACACACACACACACACACACACACACACACACACACACACACACACACACTGGCAGATTTAATAATCGAATATAATTTATTTAATAATTGAACTGGCAGATTATAGTAACGTTAGTCCATCAACTGGTATTGTTTAGCCCATTATGCAGCAGTGTTTAATGTTTTTAGAGTTCCTTCATATAATAAAGCAAAGGAAGCCATGGTTTAATGTGCTTGCGCTTTACCTGGAAATGCTCAATAGTTTGTTTCAAGAAGATGAAGAGTTTCTTGGTGTTTAGTAAATGTATTATGTAAAAACACATTTTGACAATCAATACACTGATGTACTATGAGCCTTTGATGAACTGCACTTCAACAGTTTACATCTGAAGCAGGATCGATTGTCCATTACATCTGGAAATGTAACATACTGAGTACATTCGTCGTATCAGATAACTTGCAAAACTATGATTGATGAACTTAAATGGAAAAAATTGAAATGCTCATAACAGATATACAA